>NC_057795.1:444406472-444492119 GCF_018294505.1 Triticum aestivum
GCCAGCCGTCCTCTGGAGTCTGCGCACGACTCCAAACAAGTCAACTGGTTTCACACCTTTCTTCCTCGTCTACGGTGCTGAAGCCGTCATCCCGACGGACATAGAGTTCAACTCCCCGCGAGTCACCATGTACACCAAGGAGGAAGCAGAAGAAGCACATCAAGACGGTGTCGATCTGCTGGAAGAGGGCCGGCTGTTGGCTCTCAGCCGGTCCAGCATCTACCAGCAGAGCCTGTGCCGATACTACAACAAGAAGGACAGGCCGAGATCTTTCCAAGAGGGCGACCTTGTGCTCCGACTGATCCAGCGAACAGCTGGTCAGCACAAACTGTCGGCGCCTTGGGAAGGCCCCTTCATCATCAGCAAAGTGTTGGGCAACGACTCCTACTACCTGATCGATGCTCAGAAGCCCCGAGCACGCAAGAGGGACGACTCCGGCAAAGAGACGGAACGCCCATGGAACACAAATCTCCTCCGAAGATTTTACAGTTGATGCAGTATGTATCACGCTACCCTTTGTATTAAAGTACCAAGACTTCGGGCCCCCCGAGGCGAGCTCGAGGACTGCCCTTTTTGTTATCTGTATGATAAGAATTACGCCTTCGAGTATGCTACTCTTTGTTATGCTGCTCGGCACCGGGCTCGACTAGTCGGCCCGGGGACTCGCCACCTCACGCTACGAAATGCTTCCTACACTCGGACAAGTAGTGTGTGGCGCCTAAGTCGTCTCCTGTCAGAAGCCGCAGCTCACAGAGCGACTGTTTGGTAGGCAGGAGTAAGGAAGAACGGGCGCCCACACGAAAAATTGGTAAGGATCCAAAGCACAAACATAGCCTAAGACGGTTTCCAGCCTCTCTCAAGCAAAGCCGACTCATGAGTAGTCGGCTTGCCGCTTTCTTCTAGCTTCTCTTAAGCAAAGCCGACTCATAAGTAGTCGGCTTGCCGCTTTCTATCTGACTTGTTAAAAAGACTCTAAAATGGCCAAGTACTTGCCTTCCCAAAATAGCCAAGCGTTTGATTCAGTGGCAGTCCGCAGAGCGGTTGTCCGACTGGCAAGGCGACGACTAAGGGAAGGCGGCAAAGGAAAAAACCAAAAGAGCAATGAGCAAGGAAAGATAGAATTCGGATAAATATTTACAGAACATAGGCCCTTGGCCGAATCATCAAGTAGAAGTTCAAAATACACTCCGCGGGTGGAATTGTTCGAATTAACAAAGTTCTTCAAAGACTACTAAGGCAGATAAAATGGAGGCAAGACGGCAGCCTAGGAGGCGGCATCCGGATTTGGAGGTCGGAGGAGACGGCGGTGTCAGGCGCCAGGGCGGTCGGCTGGGCAGTCTCGGCTTGATCGTCTCTGGCGGCAGCCGCCTTCTCCGGACGTGGCTCGTTGCTGGAGGCGCGGTCGAGCTGAGGCTGGTCGCCCGTTCCGTCTTCTGGCGCCTCCGTCTCACCTCCGTCCTCCGCCTCGCCTTCCTCCTCGGCGCTGGAAGCAATCACCTCCGCCGAGTCCTCGTCGTAATCTGGGTTCATCTCGAACCACTCTGGCGGCGCCTCCCTGCCGTCTTCAGACCGATTAGGAACGAAGATGCTGGTGTCTGCGTAGTCGGCGATCGCCGCCGCACACGCGACAAGGGCGTCTTCCATAGCTACCAGCTCCGCCTAGGCCTCTGACCGGAACGCGGCCAGCCGGTCCAGGTCCAGCCCTGGATACCACGCCTTGACGAATTCCAAGGCCCGGCGCGCTCTAGCCCGGGCCGAGGAACCCTTCCAAGCCTCAAGACGACCAGCTGCGACCTCCAGCAAGTCGGCAGTCCGACTGGCAGTGCACAGAACCGACATGTCTGGCCACAGGGCGGCAATCGCCTGGGCGCCGGCACGTTGAAGCCAGCGCAGCATCCGATGGGCCGGCCGCAGACGAGCCTCGATGCTCAGAAGCTGCTCATCGAGGGTCCGGGGGGCATTGGCAGCAACCTCCGTGCCACTTGCCCTCCGTGCCTCGCGATCAGCCTCGATGGCCTGAGTGGCCGCCTGCGAGTGCCCGGGGAAGAAGTCTGCCAAGACAAAAACGAAGCAAGTCAGAAAATCAGGAGTCAGCCTGACCCATAGTCGGCGGCTCAAAGAAAGTAAAGAGACTCACCGTCGACGATGTCCTCAATCTCATGGAAGCCGGAAGTCAGCTGCGCCTCCTTGCCAGTCCAGGAGGAGCGCTCGCTCTCGAACTCGGCCAGGAGCGCAGCCTCTTTCTTCTCTGCCTCCTCCTGCGCCTTCTTGAGCAGCTCCTTTTGCTCCACCAGCTATGCAACCAGCAGGTCACGCTCCGCGGCAAGTTTGCCACACTCCTCCCCCTTGGCACGCAAGCCAGTGTTGGCCTTGCCCAGCTGCTGCTGAAGAGTGGCGTTGGCCTCTGAAGAATAAAAAAGAAAGACGCTAAGTCGTCAACAAAGAAAGTCGCTGAGAAGATCCGGCCCGACTGCTCAGTAGTCGGCCCGAATCTCAGGGACTACAGCCCGCGGGTGCGCCAGCGCACCCCGTGAAGAAGAAGGAAGACTCACTCCGACTCTCTGACAAGTCGGCAGTCCGCTTGCCCAGCTCCTCAACATTGCGGTTGAAAGCAGTGACGCGGAGGTTGTGGTACTCCTACAGTAAGAATTTTTAGACGAAGATAAGTATCGGAACTCGCCAGAAGGAGTTCCGAGCCGCCTGCTCAGCAGCCGGCCCGAAACTCGGGGACTACACCCAATGGGTGCGCTGGCGCGCCCCCACAGAGAAGAACAAAGAAAAGCAAAGTCAAAAATGAAGCATACCCGGACGGCTACTCGCGACGACAGATGCGCCTTGGTGCAGCTCTGGATGGCGTCGCCCTCGGTTCGCAGCTTCGCCTGAACATCCAGAAGCGCCTGGTTCAGCGGGCCCATGCCGCCTCCTCGCACCCACCCAATGGGCGCGGCGCTCGTCGCCTCAGTGTCTGGGATGGCCGAGCTGGCGGTGCCGGTCTCCAAAGGCCATGGCGCTGAAGTCGCCTTCTCAAGGCGGCGACGCGCTGGCGAGGCGACCTGAAGGAGCAGCTTCGCCACAGACTCGTCCTCAGTCGGCGGCACCGGCGGGCCTGCCGGCTGTTTACCTTGCGCACTCCCGGACGGCGGCAGAGGCGGCGGTGGCGGCACGATCGTGTCCGACATGGAGGCATCGCTGCTCTCCCTCTCCATGATGGGGTTCTCGCCGCCGGCTTCCCCAGTCTGCCCCGTGAACTCCGGGGGCGGCTGCGCGGAGTTTAGCGGGATGACGAGCAATGCAGACTGGAGGAGCGCGGCCTCCTCAGCTCGCCGCCTTGCCTCCACGGCGGCTTCGGCCTCGTCTATCTTCCTCTGGGCGGAGGCAGCCGCCTTCTCGGCCTCCGCCTTCTCCAGACGGGCGGCTTCGTCCTCATCGCACTTCTCCCGGGCGTTCCGCTCCGTCGCCTCCCGAAGGTCGGCAACGAGATCAATCCGCCGAGTAGTGGCGGAAGTCTCTGCCGACCCCATGACAGAGGCGGCGGCGGCCCTCTCGAAGGTGAGGGGAGCCCTGAGGCGAGGAAAGCATGTAAAAGATTTGGACGAAGATCCACCAAGTACAAAACAAGTAAAGAGTGGAGGCACTTACGCGGAGACCAGTGGCGGCTTCTTCACTTCCTTGCGGAAGCGATTGGCCTTCACGATCGCCTCCTCCCTATGGGTCGCGGCGGCCGCCCCCTTGAACTTCTTCGACCGGCCGCCAAGAAAGCTCGGCCCGGCCTGGAGCCTCTTCGCGCCGCCTTGACCACCCAAGCCGGCGGTGGAACTCGCGCTCGACTGGCCGACCCTTGATTGGTGGCGCGGGGCGGCTTCCCCCTCGGCGTCGTCATCAGGCCAGTCGGCAAAAGCGGCCGAGGGCCTGAAGCCTCCTCCTCCTCCTCCTTCGGCGTCGGCCTCCATCGCTGCGGCCCCCAAGTCTGGGTCATTGATGTCGCTCTCCGCTTGATCGGGGACGAACTGGCGGGCCGAGCCCGCGGTGCCGGCTGAAGGCTGGATGAGGGGGTTCTGACTCTAGAAAAACCAAAAAGATCAGAAGTTGGATTCAGCTGCAAAGAAGACAAAAGAAGAAGAAAGACGACTTACGACAGGCGGGGGTTGGCGCGTGAGTATGACTCCTTGCCGAACTGCCAAGTCGCCGCGAGATTGCAGTTTGAGATATAATTCACCGTGTCCGCCACCTCCGCGTGGGGCATGTCCTTGGAGCAGAGCCGACTCGGATCCCGGTGGCCGCTCATCTGACAGATTAGATGAGGTCGGCCTTGGAGCGGGAGGACTCGGCGCACCACGAAGGCGGCCAGCAAGTCAGACCCGGTCAAACCCTCCGAATGTGTCAGAACTCGGAGTCGCGCGACAGCGGCGGCACCAACGGGAGTCAGCGTCTTGACCCGGTGGGACCAGTTGGGGAGCCTCCCAGCCGGTGCGCCAGCTTCGAAAGGCGGCAGATTGACCCAGTCGCCGTCTACGGCGACGTTCTTTACATAAAAGTAAGAACGCTGCCACATCTTCACCGACTTGATCAACGGGATGGCGGGAAACGGATTGTCGGCCACCGACCTCCGCATCGCGATAAAGGCACCGCACTAGGCCGGCATGCCGGTGACGTGCGTGCCGAGCTTCGACTGAAAGAATTCTCCCCACAGCTCGATGGTGGGGAGAACACCGAGGAAGCCTTCGCACAAGGTGGTGAAGGCAGCCAGCAGCACCATCGTGTTCGGGGTGAGGTGGTGCGGCTGGAGCCCGTGGAACTCCAGGAAGGAGCGGAAGAAGCCGCTCGCCGGCAGCCCTAGGCCGCGCATGAGGTGCGAGCGGAACACGACCCACTCGCCCTCCTCCGGCGCCGGCAATATCTCCCCCTCCGGCGCGGCGCGGGCTCGCACTAGGTCCGCACCGGGGAGGCGACGCGTCTTGCGGAGGAACTTGTTGATGTCGTCGTCCACCTCGGAGCCGTCCCACATGCCGGAGCGCACGGCAGCAGGTGCGGCGGTGGAGGAAGAGCTCATTGCCGCAGGCGTGGCGTGGTTCGGCGCGGCGGTGGCAAAAGGAAGAAGGAGCAAGAGGAAAGCAAGGGGAGTAGGGGAAATGGGTGCGCGTGCTCCGCCCCCCCCCCCTCCTCCTGCCTACTTATAGGCTCATGGGATGAGAAGCCAATGGGGCGGGCGTGGGATTAACCGTGCTTAGGACCCCACGCCCCCCACGATCTACCACACGAAGTAACTGCGCGCAGTTACAACGTGGGAATCCCAACCGTCCGCTCGGCCACAGTCGATCCGTTCGCATGCCGAGGCACGGTAGTGGCCGGCCCCGCCTGATGACCTGTCCTGTCGCGCGCGTGGGTGGGCAGACTGACCCCGCCACGTGGCGCCGCGCGACGGACCCGCAACGGGCAGCTGCCCGGAAGCTTATCAGGCACGCTGCCTGGAACCCGCCGCGGTCTTCTGCGAGTCTAACTCCAGCTAGTCGGCCAGGGGAAGACGGCAAACACAATCAAGACTCCCCCACCGAATGGATGAAACTGTTGAGACTCCTCGACACGTCGCCCTTGGTGCCTCACCACCTTCGGGGACTACTGTCGGAGTAATGGGCCACGGGTAGGCTAACCCGAGCCCCAGAACCTTTCAAGACATCGGGGCAGGCTGCGCCCCTCAAGACCCCGTAGTGAAGAGCCGCCTTCAGGGAGTCGGCGGCAGGGTCGCCGACTGCCCCCTCACGGCTGAGTCCCGGTGACGACTTCAAGAGGAGTCGACTCCTATTGACGGCTTCCAGAGAAGCCGACTATGGGGAGTCGGCCCGCGACTCCAACCACCTCCGACCTTCGCCACAATGGGCGGGACGGGGTATGGTCACAGCGTGGCCATCCCCGTCCGGCTTACGAAGGGCCGGCATGGCTACAGTGCGCCGTACCGAAGGAGATCTCCGTCCAGCGCGGTACTGTTGCCATGCTCGCCCTGACCTTAGCCCCCATGGGCGGCGCACTGTGCCCACGACGGCCTGACTGTACGGCCCAGAGATGGTGGGACCCACCCGCCAGCGAGAGTACAGAAGATGGCGAGAGCACCACAAGATGGCCCCGTCGGGAGTCGGCTCACAGGAGTCGGCCAGCCCCTCCCACGGGCCCCGCACGCCATTAACCAGACAAGACGGGTAATGGCGACAGTGATCGCCCGTCAGGCGGTGGCATTGTTGCCATGACCCCATGACCAAGCCGGCGTCACTAGCGGCGTGGCTACAGTAGTCCGTAGCCGGCGGGGCCCACCAGTCAGCGGGCCCCAGCAGTCGGCGGAGAGGACGGCGACCTGAGAGACAGACGGCTGGGACCCGCGCCCAGCCGGATTACCATTGTAACCCTGGGGGGGCTATATAAGCCCCGCAGGGCACCCATGCAGGGGGGTCGACCCATTAGCATTAGACCAGACCATATAGGAAGGGGAAAGCTAGCCTTGCCTTCTCCTACCTCCAGGAAACAGCTCTAGGAGCAACCTTGTACTCACTTTGCCATAGTGATCATGCGGAGACCCCGCAGAGCAGCAGTAGGGGTGTTATCTCCACGGAAAGCCCTGAAGCTGGGTAAGATTCGCCAGCGTGCATGCCTTCGCCTCATCCCGTTTCCAAGCACCGGCGACGTTCTAATCGCCCCCACCATGATAAGCCATCCCTTGGCATATGTCGTACCCAACCCCCGACAGTGATAGTTAGAACAAGTCAGCAGAGCAGATTCACATGAGTGAGGGAACTAGTCCCTCAAGTACTTCAGATGAAGGGAGCAGAAGCACTCCAAGCAATTTTCCCAAAGCAGCCACAAGAGCTAGAAGGAAGAGAACCTCAGACTCAGAGGATGAGGACTATGTGGCAGCAGAAGATGAGGCTACTTCCAAGAAGGTAGTGCTCAAGAAGGTGCTCAGCTCAACTGCAGTAAAGCTAGGCATGAAGATCAAAAGGCCAGCAGGAAGACAACCAATGTCCAAGGCTAGAGGATCAACTCAAGTATCTGAAATGTCTGATCCCAAAGAGCCAGCTGCAGAAGGAAAGAAAAGGAAGGAAAGGGTCAAGAAGACCATGGCCAGAGTTGTTGGTCAACCTTCCATGATGGAAGAGGAAGAAGAGGTTGTTGAACCAGCACCCAAGGCACAAAGGCTGATGGGTGATGCTATAAAGTCAGGGTCTGCAACATCAAAGCCCAAAGAAGCACCCAAAGCTGCCTCCAAGCCCAAGATTGCACCAAAGAGGAATACCAGGAGTATACCGGCAGCTGAGAAGAACAAGGCCCCAATGCCTGAGGTTGCTGCTGAGGAGGATGAAGAAGGGCAGATCTTAAGGAAGCTCAAACCCAAGATTCCATACCACAATGATGCTCATCCTGTGGCTGAGAACATGAAGATCAGGAAAGACTCAGGGTTGAGGCTATGGAGAGAGTCAGATCCATATGCCACCAGGAGAAGGACTATTGTAGATTACAGGTTCCACACCAAGGAGCAACAGGACTTCTATGAGACAATCTTGTTGGACAAGAAGCCCATAGTGTGTGATATGAGGTGGGTCGACTAGACCTACATGAAGGAAAATGAAGAACACTATCCTGGAGTGCAAGACAGTTTCATTGCTTGTGGAGTTGCAGATTTTGTTGGGCAGAAGCTCACCAACTGGAATGATGAACTCATTATGCAATTCTACTCCACAGCACACTTCTATCCAGATGGCAGGATAGTTTGGATGTCTGAAGGAACAAGATACCAGTCAACCATTGAGGAATGGGCAAGTCTGATCAAAGCCCCAAAGGAGAGTGAAGATGACTTGGATGTATATGCCAAGAAGAAGATGGGACACAATACTATGTCACATATGTACAAAGAGATCCCAGACAAAGCCCTTGAGACTTTCTCGTTTGGGTCAGTCCATTTTCTTCTATCAGGGTTGCCTACGATCAACTGGATCTTAAGGCACACTCTTTTGCCCAAATCAGGTGACCACAACATGATAAGAGGGCATGCAATTAACTTGCTTCACATTTTTGATGTGCCCCAGAAAATCAAGGTCATGAGCCTTATGATTGAAACCATTAAGAGGACTGGAGCAGATCAGAAGAGAAGTTGTGGATATGCCCCACAGATTCAGGAGTTGATTAACTCAAAGATGGGCACAGGAAAGTATCAGTTGGATAAGGAACATTTTGCTCTCTATCCAGACTTTGAGGACAATCAAGTTGTCATGAATGAGAATGAACCATCATCAGTGCAAGCTCAAGAGAAGAAGGAAAAAGCAAGGAAAGAGAAGGTTGCCAAGATGCCAACTCAAGAGGAGGCATCTGAGTATTTCTTGAAGAGCAAGCAGGAGCAGATTGGTTACTTGATAGCATCAACACTGAGGTTTGAGAAGGGGTTGGCCACCCTAACTCAAAACCAGGAGAGCCTGGAAAGGATCATGGAACAAAAATTCTATGATCTTGATGTCAAAGTAACTAAGATTCAGTCAGTTGTGGAACAGCTTCAGGATGACATGCATGAGAGGAAGGGCAAGAAAACCACAGATGCATTTGCCAGAGTGCCTAGAGCTCAGAGATCAGCTGCAGTGCCTATGACAGACACAAGAGCCACATCATCTGCACCAGCTACAGCTCCAGTGCAACCAGCTCCAGCACCAACTCCTCCAGCTCCCTCAACATCGACTGAAGCCTTCATTCTTGGAGTCATCCGTACACCTCCACCACCTGAAGACCAAGCCTGAGAGACGATCTAGCACTATGCATTTTTTTATGAACTTTTTGGTAACTTGTTGCCAAAGGGGGAGAAAAATGTATAGATCATAGGCTTCGAAAGAGAGATTTGCTGTTTTTGTTCTCTCTTGTCTTCTTGGTTAAACTTGTTTGCTTTTTGATTGCTTGAGATACAATGCATTACCTGTGAGACATTAATGATCATGTGTTTGATCATAAGCTACACTTATGCTTGATTATATGTTATTATCTTACCTATCCTTATATGATCATTCACTTTGCTTGGTGATGAGTGCATGTATTTAATCTTTATTATTTTGAGCGCTCCACCAAGATGTATGTGACATGGAAGAGTAAACCATGAGCCTAATTCCTTGTGCATTTGCAGTCCAAAGCAAATCTTAAACTATGCACAAATTTAGGGGGAGCTCTTGCTTATCACATACTTCTCAAAGCGATGATGTTTTTCAATCTTATTATCATGTGTCGAAGCTTTGATCTATATGTTGTCATCAATTATCAAAAAGGGGGAGATTGAAAGTGCAACTATCCCTAGGTGGTTTTGGTAATTCATAACAACATATAGCTCATTGAGCTAATACTATTCCAAGACAATTATTTCAGGAAAGCTCAATGAATGGCATGGCATGGATGATGAAAGTGGATCCCTCAAAATATCAAGGACAAAGGATTGGCTCAAGCTCAAAAGCTCAAGACTCTTCATTTTATATTTCAGTGATCCAAGATCACATTGAGTCTATAGGAAAAGCCAATACAATCAAGGAGGGACGAGGTGTTGCTTAATGAGCCTCTTGCTTCATGTGCGTAGTGATATGCTCCAAAACCCTCAACTACTTTCTCACATCCACATATGACCTAAACCTAAAGCCAAAATCGGTCACACCGATTCTTTCTATCCGGCGCCACCGAGTTCAAATGCCATAGCCACTGCCAAAAACCCTAGGCAAATCGGTCTCACTGATAGGGATCACGGTCTCACCAAGATGGGATTGTAATCTCTCTGTTTCCCTTCATAACGTTTCGGTCTAACCGAAGTGAGCAATCAGTCCCACCGAGATTGCAATGTAAACTCTCTGTTTCCCTTTTGTAACATTTCAGTCTCACCGAAAAGAGCAAATCGGTCCCACCGAGTTTACCTGACCAACTCTCTGGTTAGCTAATTACCAAAATCGGTCTTACCGAGTTTGTGTAATTGGTCTCACCGAGATTAGGTTATGCCCTAACCCTAACCATATCGGTCCTACCGAGTTGCATTTTGGTCCCACTGAAAATCCTAACGGTCACTAGGTTTACTAAATCGGTCTGACCGAGTTTGTTAATTCGGTCCCACCGATATTGGTAAATTGTGTGTAACGGTTAGATTTTCTGTGGAGGCTATATATACCCCTACACCTCCTCTCCATTCATGGAGACAGCCATCAGAACAAACCTACACTTCCAACTTGCCAGTTCTGAGAGAGAACCACCTACTCATGTGTTGAGGCCAAGATATTCCATTCCTACCATATGAATCTTGATCTCTAGCCTTCCCCAAGTTGCTTTCCACTCAAATCTTCTTTCCACTAGATCCAAATCCTATGAGAGAGAGTTGAGTGTTGGGGAGACTATCATTTGAAGCACAAGAGCAAGGAGTTCATCATCAACGCACCATTTGTTACTTCTTGGATAGTGGTGTCTCCTAGATTGGCTAGGTGTCACTTGGGAGCCTCCGACAAAGATTGTGGAGTTGAACCAAGGAGTTTGTAAGGGCAAGGAGATCGCCTACTTCATGAAGATCTACCGCTAGTGAGGCAAGTCCTTCGTGGGTGACGGCCATGGTGGGATAGACAAGGTTGCTTCTTCGTGGACCCTTCTTGGGTGGAGCCCTCCATGCACTCGCGCAACCGTTACCCTTCGTGGGTTGAAGTCTCCATCAACGTGGATGTACGATAGCACCACCTATCGGAACCACGCCAAAAACATCCATGTCTCCAACTGCGTTTGAATCCTCCAAACCCTTCCCTTTACTTTCTTGCAAGTTGCATGCTTTAATTTCCGCTGCCTATATACTCTTTGCATGCTTGCTTGATTTGTGTGATGATTGCTTGACATGTCCAAAGATTGTTAAAATCTACCAAACTCTAAAACTGGGAAAAGGTTAAGTTTTTAATTGGTCAAGTAGTCTAATCACCCCCCCCCCTCTAGACATACTTCAAGGTCCTACAATCTTATCACTAGAGGCTTGCCTAGAAATTTGATTGGTCACTTGCCAACTCTTGATTGTGCTTATACTATATGGAGATTTCTTGAGGAATGATTTCCTGACTATTCCTTGAAAAACTTAGATGAGATTCTTCACAAGTCTATTGCTTTGAATAAGATGAATCCCAATGATCCTAAGTTTGGAGATTATTTATTTGAGGTTACCAATCTTATGCGTGCCAAAGGAGATGTTGGAATCATTAGCAATATTATTTCCGAAGCTATTAGAATTCACAAAGATGAACATTGTCAAAATCATATATCTAATGAATCACTCTCTCTAGGAAATGATCATTTGCAAGATGATGTTGAACATTGGTACTATGATGAGGATGATGATAATGACTTTGATCTTGAAGAGTCTACGAGACAGTTTGGTCTTATGGCTAATCTTCGTGGCTACATGGCTGGAGGGAAGGAATGGGTCCTTGATAGTGGATGTACCGATCACATGACCAGAGATAGAGATATGTTTCATGAGCTTGCTGAAAATGACGGCCCTCGAAAGTATGTCACTTTCGGTGATAACTCAAAGGGTAAGGTGGTTGGCCTCGGTAAGGTGGCCATCTCACATGACAACTCCATACAAAATGTTATGCTCGTTGAATCTCTTGGCTATAATCTACTTTCTGTATATAGACTAGCTGACTTTGGTTTCAATGTCCTATTTACTAAAGTATATTACCAATTGTTTCGAAGAGATAATCATAAAATGATCTTTACCGGCATACGTAGAGGTGATCTATACATTGTTGAATCCGTTAAAAAGGCTCAACCTAGAACTTGCTTAATTGCTAAATCTTCCAAAGGCTAGTTGTGGCAGACGGTTAGGTCATGTGGGCTTGTGAAACCTTGACAAGCTTATTAAAGGTGATTATATCCTTGGTGTTAAAGATGTCATATTTGATAAGGATAGTGTTGGTGTCAAAACCGGCGGATCTCGGGTAGGGGGTCCCGAACTGTGTGTCTAGGCGGATGGTAACAGGAGACAAGGGACACGATGTTTTACCCAGGTTCGGGCCCTCTTGATGGAGGTAAAACCCTACATCCTGCTTGATTAATATTGATGATGTGTGTTACAAGAGTAGATCTACCACAAGATCAAGGAGGCTAAACCCTAGAAGCTAGCCTATGGTATCATTGTTGTTCGTCCTACAGACTAAAGCCATCCGGTTTATATAGACATCGGAGAGGGCTAGGGTTACACAGAGTCGGTTACAATGGTAGGAGATCTACATATCCGTATCGCCAAGCTTGCCTTCCACGCCAAGGAAACTCCCATCCGGTCACGGGACGAAGTCTTCAATCTTCTATCTTCATAGTCTTGGAGTCCGGCTGATGATGATAGTTCGGCTATCCGGACACCCCCTAGTCCGAGACTCCCTCAGTAGCCCCGAACCAGGCTTCAATGACGATGAATCCGGCGCGTATGTTGTCTTTGGCGTTTCCAAGGCGGGTTCTCCTTCATGCTCCATGTGTTTGCCGGATAGTGTCCGGTTGCTTCATAAATGTTGCGCTCCTTGGCTTCCACGTCCAATAATGGCCTTCTTCCACGTGTTGTACGAATGTGAAAAGCCAGGGTATTCTTACATTTTACCCCCTAGCTGCACGAATAAGTTGCCTATAAGAGAGGCGAGGATCAAGATCCAAATCACACCATCCTCCTTCCGCAAGTTCTCATCGAGGCGCATCTGACAAAAAATCCATTCCAACATGGACAGTCAACGCGGCTCCTCTTCTCGCGCTCCCAGTCCTCAGCCAGGAGTTTGGAGGAGATGCTCAGTCCCGCATAGCGAGTTAGTGACGCTCCAAACAGAGGGATACCTTCCTCCAGCCTTTATGGTTCCGGTTCGAGCCGGACTGGCCACCTACAAGGGCGGGAAGCAGGCGGAGAGCGTCCCCAATCCCTCCAAAGGAGAGCGGGTATGCTTCGTCCCCTACTTAATAAGGGGACTCGGATTTCCCATACATCCGTTTCTCCGGGGGCTCCTGGAGTTCTATGGACTCCAGCTTCACCACCTCACGCCTGCCTCCATTTTGCACATCGCGGGCTTTGTAGCTCTTTGCGAGCTGGTCTTGGGCATCGAGCCCCATTTTGCGCTGTGGAAGAGGTTATTTTGCCTCGTACCCCGTTCTCACAAGGGGTCGATATATCAAGTGGGCGGAGCCGAAATATGGCGCATCGCCGGGACCAGATATCTATCCGGAACCCCGAAGAATGCATCCGAAGACTGGCCTTCGGAATGGTTAAATATGGAAGACGCCCCGCTACCGGATCCAGTTCGGATCGGCCTCCCGGAGTTTAGCAACGCTCCTCTGAAGAAACGCCTGAGTTGGCGCCCACGGAGCCCTCAACGGGAAGATGACAGGAGCGTCCACTATCTGATGGGCCGGATACGGTTGCTAGCCCATTCCGGATTAACCATGATCGGAGTCATGGCCACATGCATTATGCGAGGGGTTCAGCCGCTCCAATACAGGGGCCACCACATGTGGGATTTCAACGGGGAGAATGACGCCACCCGTCATGGCCGCACGGGGCCGGGATCGGCCACCGATCTGGTGAAGATCATGTCTGGTTTGTACAAGGGGGAGAAGGAGGACTTCCTTCGCACGAATCCATTGAATGGATTCTCCATGAATAACCCTCAGAGCTGGGTAAGCGGACGCTTATATATCTGACCCGTGCTCTCAAAGATAAGTATCTTACTTTATGATTTCGACGCAGGAAATACGCCGGGATGTGGCGGGCATAGAAAGCCCAACTCCACAACCCGAGGATCCGGGAAGATCCCTTGATCCGGCCTCCGAAGAGGATCCGAACGTAAAGGTGGATTTGATTGACGGGGTGTTCCACCAACTCAGCATAGATAATGCTTTAGTCGCCATTACGGCTGACTACCCCGGTTTATGTCCGGCTTCCCAGGTGAGTACGACCGAAGTCCTGACACCGTTACTTTTTTAATGCTTATTTCTGACCACTGTGTATCAATGGTGCTTGGCAGGAGGTGCCTTTACGGCAGGAAGCCGAGCCTGCAGCGACTGACCAAACGAGGTCAGTACGGCCTAGCAGGTGGAAGAGGAGTGCGGCGCGAATCGAAACGTCGCCGCAAAGGTATGGTGCACCATTGTCTTTTAAGGGAGAGACTCCTGGGAAGCATATCAATGCTCATGATTCTTCCAGGAGAAAGAGCGCTCGCCGGACTGAGTCCGGAGAGGGTGCCCACCAAGCCTCCGCCAGCCAGGCTCCAATGCCTGGTCCGGAGGGGGAGGCGAGCGCAAGGCGCGAGCCGGATGCTCCTCCAACGGAGGATGCCGACAGGTTGTCCACCACCAGGTCTATGGTGGAGAGCGCCATGAATCACAGGCGCCGTCGGACAGTTCTTCGTGACGCGTGTTTCTCCCCTGAGGCGTTAAATGCCTTTAATGCGGGAGACGCGCACCTCCGTGCTGCTCAAGATGGTTTAACTAGAGCCACGGAGCAGTACGTAAAGGACATACGGGTAAGGAATTTTAATAGTTATATATGCCAGTAGCCCCCGAGACTTAAAATAGTTAAACTAACTGATTTAAGGATCATTTGTCATGCAGGATCTTACTGAGAAGAATACCGACTTGTCCCAGGAGCTTCAAGAATGCAAGGCCCAACTTGAGGCCGCACTAGCCGCTGCCGGGGGAGCCATGGAGACCCCCTCTGGTAATTCATATTTTGAAAACAGAAGTAGTTTATGAAGTGCGGCGTGTGTGTATATTCTGACAATAAAATTGCAGAGGGTGCCGGACTAGATCCGGACAAGCAACAGCTGCTGCGCCAGTTGAAGGCTGGCGAGAGGGTGCTTACGAGGGTGTAGCAGGAGACGAACAAACTCCAAGATGCCAACACATAGCTGGGCGAAGAACTGAAAGATGTTCGGGTCCAGCTATCTAACTCCGTAAAGGAGAATCGGCGGCTTCCTCGCGGCATGTATAGTAAGTGCTTGAGCAAACTCTTTTGAAAAGAAGAGTTCGGCGAGGAAGTCGATTGACAGAAATGTGTCTGTAGGTGTGCTCATGGGTCGTCCGGCGGAGGAGATGCCTGGTTCCACGGGAGACCCTCTTCCCGAGCTGCTGCAACTGCACGAACATGTTCGGCAGGCGATGAGCAGCGTCGTTCAGGCCTTATGGCATTCCGTCTCCCTACCCGAGGGTCTTGGACGGCTTGCTGAGAAGCTTCAGGGAGTACGGCGGCGTCTCCGTCTGTGGAAGATATCGGCTTGCCGTCAAGGCGCCAGGGAGGCCTGGGCCATGGTGAAGACGTGGTACCCGAAGGTCGAGGTCGGACCTGTGGGGCCCGATGGGAAGGAGATCCCTGTGAGCCTGATGTACGGCCAAGTAGAGTTGGCCACGAAATATTCCCAACAGGACTGTAAATTAGACAGCCTATTAGATGGGATTGAAGAGGAGTACAATCACTCGGTTTGACGACGTAATTTTTAAAATGACATGCAAAATGCCTTCTAGCCGGATTGTAGATCGTTTGTCTTTGCGGACCTTTTCGCTTCGACCTCGGGACCCAACAGTCCGGAGTGTGTCCAAATACCCTTACGGTTATGAAAGAACCGGGGCATGCATGGAGACAAGGCGTAGGGGTCATAATTGCTTTATCAGACAAGTGCCCAACTAGCTATGTTATATTACATGGTTAGTAAGAAACATCTTCCAGGGAGAATAGTTCCGTTGATGGTTCCTTTCCCTGGGAGGCATGCCCTAAAGTGCATGTCCGGACTGCAAAAATAGTAGAAAAAGCATCTGGGGGCAGATAAATAAGTAAGTAATAAATCATCTTTCAAGGTCACCGACTGAATATTCCCTTAAGAACGCTAGCCTTCGGCTTCACCCAGTCTGAGGTACACATCCGGCTGACCCAGCAGTAACAATTGCAGAGGTGCTCCCTTTACCTCCTAGCCGAACAATCGGGAATGTAGGGGTAAGCACAGGAGCCAGGCAACCCGGCTTGGCCAAAACTTAAGTCATATCGATGCATATAATGGTGATCAAAAGGTACATGCAGAAGTATGACACATGTGTTGGGCATGAAGCCCATAGAAATAAGCTTCTGTTAAAGAAGCCCCCAGGTATAACGAGTGTGAGTAGCACATCGAGTGAGTGCGAACAAAGCGCGTATCAGCCCTCAAGAGGCTTGTACTGAAAGAGGGAGGAAAAAGTAGGGAAAACAAAGACAACGAAAAAACATGAAAGGTGGACGGAGGAAGGAGACGAACCCTGAGTCCGACGCTAGGCGTAAAATCTTCGGAGACACGCTGCGTTCCATGGGTTTGGCTCGAGTCGGTTGTCAGATGCGTTGCGTAGAAGGTATGCACCGCCGGTAAGGACTTGGTCGATGATGAAGGGACCTTCCCATTTGGGCTTAAGTTTGTCCTTTTTCTTGTCCGGCAGGCGTAGAACTAGCTCGCCAACATTGTATGTTTTGGCCCGTACTTCTCTGCTTTGATATCTTCGAGCCTGCTGTTGATAGAATGCGGAACGGGATTTTGCCACGTCGTGCTCCTCCTCTAAAGCGTCCAAACTGTCCTGCCGATCCAACTTGGCTTCTCTTTCCTCATACATGCGCACGCGAGGTGAGTCATGAATTATATCGCAGGGCAAAACTGCCTCAGCGCCTTATACCATAAAAAATGGTGTGAATCCGGTTGAGAGGTTTGGCGTGGTCCGCAGCCCACAGAGTACGGAGTCGAGCTCCTCTACCCAGTGCGTGTTAGATTCCGTGAGGGACCGCACTAATCTGGGTTTGATGCCGCTCATGATTAGACCATTTGCTCGTTCCACTTGACCGTTAGTTTGAGGGTGGTAGACTGAAGCGTAGTCGAGCTTGATGCCCATGTTTTTGCACCAGAGTTTAACCTCGTCGGCCGTGAAATTCGTGCCGTTATCCGTGATGATGCTGTGGGGGACGCCAAAATGGTGTACTACCCCGGATATGAAGTCTATCACAGGTTCGGATTCTGCCGTTTTAACCGGCTTGGCCTCTATCCATTTGGTGAATTTGTCCACCATGACCAATAAGTATTTGTGCTTGTGGGTTCCCCCTTTAAGGGGTCCAACCATGTCAAGCCCCCAGACCATGAACGGCCAAGTAATGGTTATAGTTTTGAGGGCGGTGAGTGGCATGTGGCTCTGATTAGCAAAGAGCTGGCAACTGACGCATCGTTGGACTAAGTCCTGAGCATCTGCCTGGGCGGTCGGCCAATAAAATCTTGTACGGAAGGCCTTGCCTACAAGGGCCCGGGCGGCGGCGTGGTGCCCGCCGAGTCCGGTGTGGATTTCAGCCAGGAGATTTCGCCCTTCCTCTTTGGAGATACACCTTTGAAGGACTCTGGTTGTGCTTTTCTTATAAAGTTCTCCCTCATGGACCTTGTAGGCTTTAGATCATCGAACTATGCAGCGGGCCTCATTTTGGTCTTCGAGAAGTTCCTGCCTGATTAAGTAGGCTAGGAATGGTTCCATCCACGGGGCAATTACTGCCAGTATTTCGTGGGTTGAATCTGTTATTTCATTGGCTGAGCCATCGATTGTGTCAGAATGTTCTGCGTTAGGTGATGCAGTTGGTTCCGGATTGTTATTTCCGGACTCCTCTTCCCATTCCAGGAAGATGTTTGGAGGGACGGCCTCGCGTTTTGCGTCGATGCGTGCCAACACGTCTGCTGCCTGGTTATTATCCCGGGCTACATGGTGGAATTCGAGTCCTTCGAACCGGGCTGACATTTTTAGGACGGCGTTATGGTAGGCTGCCATTTTCGGATCCTTGGCGTCAAAGTCTCCATTTACTTGGGATATTGCGAGGTTTGAATCCCCGCGCACCTCTAGGCGTTGAATACCCATGGAGATTGCCATCTGGAGGCCATGTAGAAGGGCCTCGTATTCGGCTGCATTGTTGGAGTCCGTGTACATTATTTGAAGCACGTATTGGACTGTGTCTCTGGTTGGAGACGTCAAGACGACGCCAGCCCCCAAGCCAGCCAACATTTTGGAGCTGTCGAAATGCATGATCCAATTGGAGTATCGTCATACTCTTGGGAGTTCGGCTTCGGTCCATTCGGCGATGAAGTCAGCCAGAACTTGCGATTTTATAGCTCGCCGTGGTTTGTAGGTTATGTCAAATGGTAAGAGCTCAATGGCCCATTTTGCAATCCTGCCCGTCACGTCGCGATTGTTAATAATATCGTTCAGAGGTACTTCGGAGGCTACCGTTATGGAACACTCTTTGAAAGTAGTTTCGCAGCTTCCGGGATGCCATGAACACCGCATACGCTATCTTTTGATAATGTGGGTACCGGGACTTGCATGGAGTTAAGACAGTGGATACATAGTACACTGGTTTTTGAAGAGGGAATTTGTGCCCTTCTGTTTCTCGTTCGACGACGAGTGCAGCGCTGACAACTTGATGTGTTGCTGCGATGTATAATAACATAGGTTCGCCCAAGTTGGGCGCGGCCAGGACCGGATTTGTTGTCAATATGGTCTTAATTTCTTCGAGTCCATCCGTGGCAGCATCCGTCCATTCAAAGTGTTCGGTGCGCCGGAGGAGGCGATAGAGGGGCAGCGCCTTTTCTCCCAAACGGGAGATGAAGCGGCTTAGAGCCGCCACGCATCCAGTTAGTTTTTGTATTTGCTTGAGGTTTTTTGGGATATCCAGTTGCAACAGAGCCCGGATCTTGGCTGGGTTTGCTTCAATTCCTGTGCCGGATACTATGAAGCCCAAGAGCTTTCCGGCTGGTACGCCGAAAACACATTTTTTCGGGTTGAGCTTGATGTCATATGCTCGGAGGTTGTCGAATGTGACCCTCAAGTCGTCTACTAGAGTTTCGACGTGTTTGGTCTTGACGACCACATCGTCTACGTATGCCTCTACTGTTTTGCCTATCTGGGTAGCCAGACATGTCTGAATGATGCGCTGATATGTTGCGTCGGCATTTTTGAGTCCTAAGGGCATTGTGTTGAAGCAGAATGGCCCATATGGAGTAATGAATGCTGTTGCGGCCTGGTCTTTTCCCGCCATCTTGATTTGATGGTATCCGGAGTATGCGTCAAGGAAGCACAATGAATCGTGCCCTGCGGTAGCATCAATGATTTGGTCGATGCGAGGGAGAGGGAAGGGGTCCTTTGGACAGGCCTTGTTAAGGTCTTTGAAATCGATGCAAAGGCGCCAGGATTTGTCCTTTTTTCGCACCATTACCAGGTTGGCTAGCCAGTTCGGATGTTTTATACCTCTGATGAATCCGGCTTCTAAGAGTTTGGATAGCTCCTCTCCCATTGCATGTCTTTTGGGTTCGGAAAATCACCGAAGAGCTTGTTTGACTGGCTTGAATCCTTTTAGGATATTTAGGCTGTGCTCTGCCAGCCTGTGTGGGATTCTTGGCATGTCTGAAGGGTGCCAGGCAAAAATGTCCCAATTTTCCCGAAGGAATTCTCGTAGTGCGGCTTCTACATCAGGATTTAATTGTGCCCCAATGGAGGCCGTCTTCGTAGCGTCCGTTGGATGGACCTGGAATTTGACTATTTCATCTGCTGGTTTGAAAGAGGTGGACTTGGACCTCTTATCGAGTATCACATCGTCCCTATCCACCATGGAGCGCAGCGCAGTGAGTTCCTCTGCCGCTAGGGCTTCGGATAATGCCTCTAGGGCCAGTGCGGCTGTCTTATTTTTGGCGCGGAGTGCTATATCTGGATCACTGGCGAGAGTGATTATTCCATTTGGCCCGGGCATTTTGAGCTTCATGTACCCGTAATGGGGTATAGCTTGGAAGATTGTGGATGCCTCTCGCCCTAACAAGGCGTGATATACGCTACCGAATGGGGCCACTTGAAACGTGACCTCTTCGGACCTGTAATTGTCCGGCGAGCCGAACACTACATCTAGTGTGATTTTTCCTATGTAGCGTACTTCTCGACTAGGGATTATTCCCCTGAAGGTTGTGCTGCTTCGCTCAATGCGGCTCCAGTCAATTTCCATTTTTTGAAGGGTTTCCTCATAGATAAGGTTTAATCCGCTGCCGCCATCCATGAGTACCTTGGTAAGACGAAAGTCGTCCATTATCGGACTGAGGACCAATACGGCTGGTGCTCAAGCTGTTCGGAATTTAGGTTCGTCGCTGGCATTGAAGGTGATAGCCATGTCGCTCCATGGATTTGTTGTTGCTACTTGGTAGACTTCGGCGAGGCTGCGGATTGTTCGTTTCCGCATGTTGTTTGATGCGAAAGTCTCGAAGACTGTGAATACCGTACTGGTACTGCTGGGCTGGTTGCCCGGGGCTAAAAAGCCTTCGCCACTTTTGGCCACCTGCCGTAGTATCCAACATGCTCAAAGGCTATGTGTTGGAGTGGCGCCCTCCGTACTGTGGATTTTGCAGGGTCCGTTGAGCCATCCCTCCAGTACGGTTCCGTGCCCTTTAGGGGTTTTTGCTTTTTGGTTTAAAACCCAGGTGCTTGGATATGACGCACCCTTTTATTTCGGACTGGGGTTGTATTCAGGGCCGGATTGTCCCAAAACCTGGTTTCAGTTTTCCAGGCACTCTCCATCGCACAGTATTTTTGTACAATGGTCGCTAGGTCAGTGAAGCGTGTAACTTCGCGACGACTTATGGCGTTTATGATTCCCTTGTCCGTGCAATTGTTGCAGAAAATTGAAATCGCGCTTTCTTCACGGCAGTCCTTTATCCTGTTCATAACCAGGAGGAATCTGGCCCAGTAATGATGTATTGTTTCATCGGGCTCTTTCCGTATTTGAGATAGGTCGCTTATGTTTGGGTGGGCGGGTGGAATTAAGTTCAGAACCCCGCCCGATCTGAGGCTCAAAGGCCAAGAAGTTTCCGGATTTGGAAGCTTGGTTGGTTGGATGCTTTCCAACAAATCTGGTCTGATGCCTGACTTTAGGTTCAGTATTTGATTGATGTCTGTCCCTCCGCGGGAATCCGGCATGGAGGGATCGGGAATCCGGACATAGCTGGTTTTTAACATAGAATAAGAGTCACCACATTGTTCCTCTACCACAACAACGTGGTGGGTAGCCTGGGGAGAGTTAATTTCTCTCAGATCGGTTTTAAGCCCAATCTGATCGTAGTCTGTAGCGACTCCCAGGGCGGCGATGCGATCCAAGAGCTCGTTTACGGAGGAGAGCTCCATCGGATCTAGCTGCTCGGCGAATTCCGAGCTGACGTGAAGATCGCTTTTGATGACCTGAGGGGTCATCATCGGAGCGGTGGCCGAACAGGCGGTCATAAGGAAACCACCTAGCCAGATAGTTTGGCCGGCGGCCAAAGCTCCCTTGACGACGGCGCCGTCTTTAAAGACGGGAAAAGGCATCATTCCTGATTGCGACGGCACAGAGGAACTCTCAATGAAAGCACCAATGTCGGTGTCAAAACCGGCGGATCTCGGGTAGGGGGTCCCGAACTGTGCGTCTAGGCGGATGGTAACAGGAGACAAGGGACACGATGTTTTACCCAGGTTCGGGCCCTCTTGATGGAGGTAAAACCCTATGTCCTACTTGATTAATATTGATGATGTGTGTTACAAGAGTAGATCTACCACGAGATCAAGGATGCTAAACCCTAGAAGCTAGCCTATGGTATGATTGTTGTTCGTCCTACGGACTAAAGCCATCCGGTTTATATAGACACCGGAGAGGGCTAGGGTTACACAGAGTCAGTTACAATGGTAGGAGATCTACATATCCGTATCGCCAAGCTTGCCTTCCATGCCAAGGAAAGTCCCATCCGGACACGGGACGAAGTCTTCAATCTTGTATCTTCATAGTCTTGGAGTCTGGCCGATGATGATAGTTCGGCTATCTGGACACCCCCTAGTCCGGGACTCCCTCAGATAGACTTTTCAGCGCTTGCCAAGCAGGAAAGCAGGTTGGAGGAAGCCACCCCGTGAAGAACATCATGACCACGAGAAGATCGCTCGAGCTACTTCACATGGATCTTTTCGGTCCCAATGCTCACAAAAGTCTCGGTGGTAACTCGTTTGGACTAGTCATCGTTGATGATTTTTCAATATTTACGTGGGTGTTCTTTCTCTATGATAAATCACAGGTTCAAAAGATCTTCAAAAACTTCGCTAGGATGGCCCAAAACCAATTTGAAGTGAAGATCAAGAAGGTTCAAAGCGACAATGAAACGGAGTTTAAGAACACCAATGTGGACACCTTTCTTGATGAAGAAGGGATCTCACATGAGTTCTCGGCTACGTACACACCTCAACAAAATGGAGTTATTAAGAGGAAGAACCGGACGCTCATTGAAATGGCGAGAATGATGCTTGATGAATACAAGACGCCAAAACACTTTTGGGTAGAAGCGGTTGAGACAGCTTGTCATGCAACGAATCGTCTATATCTTCACAAGCTACTCGGCAAGACGGCATGCGAGCTCCTCACCAGTAACAAACCCCAAGTTGGATACTTTTGGGTATTCGGCTCAAAGTGTTACATTCTTGACAAGGATCGTCGTTCAAAATTTGCTCCTAAGTCTCATGAAGGTTTCCTACTCGATTATGGCTCAAACTCTCACACTTACCGTGTCTACAACAATTTCACCCGAAAGGTTGAAGAGATGGTAGATGTGAAGTCTGATGAATCTAACGGCTCGCAAGTAGAGCAATTTCCAATTGATGTAGGTGACATAGATCCTTCAGAAGCAATCCAAGACTTGTGTATCGGCAAGATTCGCCCAACGTTGGTGAAGGAGAGTACCTCGTCTGTCCAAGTGGAAGCCTCAACCTCATGCCAAGGTGAACCACGAGGTGACATGGAGGCATCCACAAGTGGGACACGTCAAGACGATAAGAACGAGGATGTACAACAAGATGAACCTCGACGACCTCCTTCTCCACCTCCACGGGAGAATGACCATGCCAACAACAACAAAGAAAGACAAGCAGAAGAACGAGACAATAAAGAGGGTGTTCCACCCCGACCCAAACAAAAGCTATCACAAGTTCGAGCAAGAGTCTCAAGAGATCATCTCTTCGAACAAATGAAGAGGTGTCCTACGTTCAGTACTTGATCGGGCATATCATGAAGGTGTATGACTACATCAACCGCGTTGATAAACGCTTCCACTTAACGGTCTATGAGGGTACGTAGACACACTCTCCCCTCTCGTAGCTATGCATCTCCATGGATAGATCTCACGTGTGCGTAGAAAAAATATATTTTCCATGCAAGGTGCCCCAACAATATACCCTGTCCCTGGTCTTGATTGCTGGCCTCATATGAGCACTCCAGGCATTGAGTCTCCTGTGTTAAAAAAAGGCAGGCAGAAAACAGACTGCAAGGAGGAAAGAGGAGTTTGAAGTTCCAAGGCGAAGAGACACTAGTAGGATGGGCACTATTCCATGTGGAAATTGTGTTTTCGAAGGACACAAGTATACAAGCTGCAACAAGACCCTAAGGCCTAAGCTTCAGACGAGGAAAAATAAGCACCAGGTAATTACCTAGATTCACTACAAAGTTTCCTTTCTACATCTGATAAAAGTAATGATTGTGAGGATGTACCTTTTTTGCAGGAGAACATGGCAGTTTATGCTGATGCACCTGCTTCATCTACTCAAGTACCTCCTATACTACATTAATACATACCACATCTGTCCCTGTTATATGTCTCCAATGTATCTATATTTTTTGCTTGTTCATGCTATTATATTATCATTCTTGGATGTTTCACAATCATTTTATAGAAACTTTATATCATTTTTTGGGACTAACATATTGACATAGTGCCCAGAGCCAGTTGCTGTTTTTTTTGCTTGTTTTTTTTACTTTGCAGAAAATCAATACCAAACAGAGTCCAAACGCAACAAAACTTTTTGGAGATTTTTTTTGGACCAGAAGACATCCAGTGGGCCAAAGAAGTACCAGAACGGTGCCTTGAGGGGGGCACAACCCACTTGGGTGCGCCTGGGGTCCCAGGTGCACCCTGGTGGGTTGTGCACATCTCGATGGCCTCCCGTACCACCTCTTCACCCTATAAATTCCCAAATATTCCAAAACCCTAGAAAGGAACCCTAGATCAGAAGTTCTGCCACTGCAAGCCTATGTAGCTAGGAAAAACCAATCTAGACCCCATTCCGGCACCCTGCCGGAGGGGGAAATCATCACCGGTGGCCATCTTCATCATCCCGGCAGCCAACATCATGAGGAGGGAGTAGTCCACCCTCGGGGCTGAGGGTTTGTACCAGTAACTATGTGTTTAATCTCTCTCTCTCTCATTTTCTTAATGGCATGATCTTGATGTATCACGCGCTTTGTTAATATAGCTGGATCATAGGGTGTTTCTCCCTCTCTATCTTGTTGTGATGAATTGAGTTTTCCCTTTGAGATTTTGTTTTATCGGATTGAATACTTTTATGGATTTGAAAGCACTTGATCTATGTCTTGGCACTCAACTCATGGATTCCCGAGGTGACATTGGAGTAATCTATGCATAGGGGTTGATGTAGGTTTTCGTCCTTGTTTATCCGGTAAAAATCTTGGGGCACTTTTGAGGTTCTTTATGTTTGATCAAGTATTATGTATCCGAACTTGTTTGATGCGTGTCATATAATTAACTCATGGATACTTGTGGTGACATTGGAGTATCTAGGTGACATAAGAATTGGTTGATGTGTGTCATATGGTGTTATTTTACTACAAACTCTTGGATAGATCGAACGAAAAGAATAACTTTGTGTTATTTTAGTACGAACTCTTGAATAGATCAAACGGAAAGAATAACTTTAAGGTGGTTTTGTACCCTACAAACAATTTATTCTTATGTTCTCCGCTAGATAGGAACTTTGGAGTGATTCTTCATTGCATGTTGAGGGATTGTTATGTGATCCAATTAGATTAGCATTGTTGAGAGATTGCACTAGCAAAAGTACGGACCCTAGGCCTCATTTTCAAGCATTGCAGTACCGTTTGTGCTCACTTTTGTTACTTGATACCTTGCTATCTCTTATTGTTACTATTACAAAAATCAGTATCTACTATCATTACTACACTTGTATCACCATCTCTTTGCAGAACTAGTGCACCTATACAAATTACCATTGTATTTGGTGTGTTGGGGACACAAGAGACTCTTTGTTATTTGGTTGCAGGGTTGTTTGAGAGAGACCATCTTCATCCTACACCTCCCACGCATTGATAACCCTTAGGTCATCCACTTGAGGGAAAATTGCTACTATCCTACAAAAGTCTGCACTTGGAGGCCCAACACGAGTCTATGAGAATAAGTTGTGTAGTAGACATCAAGCTCTTTTCGGGTGCCGTTGCCTGGGAGGTGAGTGCTTGAAGGTATATCTTTAGATGTTGCAATTGAATCTTCTAGTTTCTTGTTTTATCACTAGTTTGGTTTATAAAAAGAAAACTACAAAAAAATGGTATTGAGCTGGTCTCATATTATTCATATTTATCATGTATTTCTTGAAAATGATGGAGCGGAAAATTGCACTCAATTGATAGAAGAAGAATTCAATAAAATGATTGGCATGAATGATGAGCATGATTGCAATGTTGTTAGTATGAATTCTATGAATATCCAAAATGTAATGATGATTGCACAAGTCATGACTAAAATGTTTCTTATAAGCATGTCAATTTTTGTGGAGTGGAAAGACTTTGTGAAGACATGCCGTATAGGGATGATAGATTTTGTAATAAGCATAAACATGATAGAACCAGTTTTTTGCTCAAATTGATAGATGGATTTGCGACCAAATTATGTTCTCTTTATCCTATTAGTTGTGAACTTTGCCATAGAATTGGTCACCTTAATTTCCAATGCATGCTTTTCCATGATCGAAATGTGTCCAAATATTGCAATAACTTGATCACCCTTGAACTTTATAACGAAATTTGTTTATTTTTGGGGTGTGAAGAATTGTTTTGACCTTTAAGACTGCAGGGCTTACACCCCACAACATTTTATTAAACTTAAGTGGACAGAGTACAAAAGGTTCCTCAAGATGAGGAACAAAAAAGAAAGAAAGAGCTATACAAAGCTAAGAAGCTAAAAAGAAGACACATGTGGGGGCTATACCTAAAAGCTAAAAAGACTAGAACCAGAAGCCTCAGCAGGGAGGTAAGAAGTCAATCCACTTAAGCAAAGCATCCATGTATCTTCTATTGATCCTGTGGGTGAGGAGGGTAAGGTTATGGATGAAACCATTCCTCCATTGCCTCAAAGTTGGACTGATATGTCTAAAATCCCTATCATTCCTGACTTTCCAAATATTCCACCATGCAAGAAAAACCACTTCAGTGAAGAATGGCTTATTGAAATCCTTCCTGGCATGCAAAGCAATTTGCACCATGTCAGTACTATCCAGCCAAACAACCTGAAGATAATTCCAAATACGCACACTGAAGTTACACTGGAAGAAGATGGTTCCTGTCCTCAAGTGCACTAGTTGGACAGAGGACACATTCACGCCCATCATTAATCTTCCAATGCCTACACTGAATCATATCTTTGGTGTTAACCCTATCCATTATGACTAGCCAGGCAAACATTTTAATCGTCATGGTGCAACAACTCTTCCAGACCCAGCTAGCTCAGACAGAGGCAAAGAGAACATCTACTGAAAATTCTTAGTCTGAAAAACTTCCACGACAGAAAGATTCTTATGCAGGCAAAGAGAAAATAGCCTAGGAAATCTGTCCTGAAGAGGGGTGCAATCACTGCCAATCTCCCAATGATTAGACCAACAGAGCACAGTGTCCCATCTGCTAACAGAGACATAAGTGACAGCCCTAAATTTTTCCATGAGCTTGCAAATATCTCTCCACCAAAAGGAACCACAAATTGTTGTGTCATGGGGAACTATTTGAAAATAATATGAATCCCACACCAAATGAACCCATGGCACATTCACTCTATTATAAATTTGTTGAGGTGTTTGAGGAGGAGAGCTTCATTTTGTCGACACAGGTTCAGAATTCCAAGACCACCCTTAAGTTTGAGCCTGCAAACCAGAGGCTAGACAGCCAAAGAATGGCCCTTCTCCTGACTATATTTTCGCAATAAACACTATCTCTGAATTCTTTCCAACTTCTTCAAGATACCCTGAGGGATTGACAGGCTGCAAAGAAAATATATAGGCAGGGAAGACATGACTAAATTAACCGGTTGCAACCTGCTACCTTGGGGTAAAAACCAAGAGCTAGCAGCGAGTCTTCTCTCCATGCAGTCCACCAAAGGTAAGAGATCATTAATTTTAGGTCTGGTGGTTCCCAGTGGCAAACCCAAATATGTAAAAGTCATTGAGCCCAACTGACAACCAAATTGGGCAGCTAAGCTAGAAGCAACAGTATCAACCACATTGATAGGATACATGGAGGATTTTTGGTAATTGATCTGCAGACCAGTTGCCAATGAGAAAGAACCAATCACTGTTTTAAGACCCTCCAATTGAGAACTTTTAGTAGTCACAAAAAGTAGAGTATCATCAACATATTGCACCACTGGGTAGTCAGGATCATGGGTTAGCAAAGGCAAACTTAACAAACCCTGACGCATCAGATTATTAATCATAGTTTGCAAAAGATATGCAGCAATAACAAAGAGCAAAGGAGAGATAGGGTCTCCTTGTTTTCCACCACACTTGCATTTAAAATGGTTTCCAGGCACTCCATTTAAAAGAACTGAAGAAGTTCCAGAGGATAAAAGTTGCTAAATCCATGTGATCCATCGCTTGTCAAATCCCTTTGCCATAAGAATCTTTATAATTGCCTCATGTTTAATAGAATCATCTAACTTAAGCAAAAGGATGGGCTTATTTGATTGATTGCACTGATGAATGTACTCAAAAGTCCATGCAAGACAATCTTGAATTGTTCTTGACTTGATGAAACCATATTGGTTCTTGTGAACACATTTGGTGATCTCCTCTTGAAACCTATTTGCAGAAGTTTAGTGAGAAACTTGAGAACAACACTGGTGAGAGAAATTGGCCTAAAATCACCAACAGCCTCAGGAGCCTGCTTTTTAGGGATCAGGGTAACGAAGGCATCAATGAGACTCTCCAAGTGAGCAGTTCCAGCATGAAATTCATGCACCAGCCTAATAAAATCACCAGAGATAATGTGCTAGCATTTTTTAGGAAGAGGCCATTATAACCATTAGGTCCTTATGCCTTATCAATGGGCAACTCCTTAATCACCTTTTCAATTTCCTTGACCTCAAAAGGCTTAGTGAGGATCTCTAGCCCCTACACCTTTGGAATTAGATAGAGGATGCCCCTCTCCATCATTATTGGCTTAACCGTACCCATTCTACCTTTAAAGGACTGCAAGAATTCCCTGGCCATTTCCTCATGGTCTAAAGTAACGGTGCCATCAGACAGCAACAAACTTGCAATAGAATTCTTGCTATATCTTTCAGTGGCCATTGCCTGGAAAAACTTGGAATTTTCCTCGCCCACTTTGATATACCTAATGGTACATCTCTTTCTCTAGTAGAGATATTGTAAGTGCAAAAGATCTTCATGGTGTAGTTTGGCAATCTTCCTGAAATTGGCCTCTGGCCTGGATAAAGGCCTCAGATCCTCTAAATTATCCAACCAAATGATCAACCAATTGCACTTCTCAATTAACCTTTTGATGTGGGACGACCCTTTCTGTCATTTCTTAATAGCAAACCTCAAAGCTTTCAATTTATCCACAATGATTGCTGAAATATGAGACTTGCGATAGGTCCTAGCCCAAACCTCTTCACACAATCCAAGAAACCAGGTTGATGTACCCAATATATTTCAAACCTAAAAGTTTAGCTTTTGGTATAGAAGTGCTAATATAAATTAGGTAAGTACATGATTAGAGGCAGTTTTTGCAAGAGGAGTAACTTGTGTCATAGGATATAAGCTGATCCAACTAGCAGAAATAAAAACTCAGTCAAGTTGTTCTAGGGGTGGTATGTCCTGCATGTTTGACCAGGTAAATCTTCTCCCTTTTAAAGGAAGTTCCAACAGACCCAAGTGGCCTATGATCTTATTAAAAATGAAGATGTCATTCACATCTCCTCCAGGAAGATTTCTATTATCTAGAGATCTAATAAAGTTGAAATCTCCCATGAAAATCCAGTTTTGTTCAGGCTCAACCTCCCAATTATGAAGGGGAGCCTTGGCGCAGTGGTAAAGCTGCTGCCTTGTGACCATGAGGTCACGGGTTCAAGTCCTGGAAACAGCCTCTTACAGAAATGTAGGGAAAGGCTGCGTACTATAGACCCAAAGTGGTCGGACCCTTCCTCGACCCTGCGCAAGCGGGACCTACATGCACCGGGCTGCCCTCAACCTCCCAATTATATAAACAGATGACAAATTCATCCATCATTTCACCTTGGCAAGGCCCATAAACATTCACCATAAACCATTGCTTATTATTATGCACTAAGGTGAAACTAATCACAATCCAAAAAGGTTTCACTTCCACTAGGGTACCATGAAAAACATTTGAACGCCACACTATTAAAACACACCCATAAGCACCTCTCAAGGGAGACTCAATAAACTAATCAAAACAAGAATGGCAAATGCTTTTAATTAACGCACAAGTGCAAAGAGGAAGCTTAGTTTCTTGCAGGCATACAACAGCACACTGACTTTCAATCACTTTTTCTCTGACGGAGCATTCTCGTGCGTCGAAATTCAAACCTGTGACATTCTAACAGAGAATTTTCCAACTATGCATGGACACTCAATTCATGGCTAACCAAACAAGATTGAAACAAAAGTAGCATGACATACAATGCCATACATCCCAGATCATAACAAACACCAACAATGCAGCCTGCATCGTTTTCAACAAGTTCCAGCATGACAATAAATGAAGCAGATTTAACAGGCCCGCTACACCTGAATAAAGTAGATAACATAAACATTTAAGCCGTAGAGGAAGAGGAGTCCTCCTTGGGATCAACCATAAGCTTGTCCGTAGAAAGGAGGGAGGGCTCGATCTCCAGCTCGGATCCTATCGTGTGCAAGACCTTGAGTGGAGTATGAGGAGGGACATCTGCTTGCTTGTCCTAGCTATGAGCATCTTTAGAGTTGGGTTGGGCCTTGAATTCCATGGGCTTGGATCAAGGTCGCTTCTTTGTGGGCTGAAGAGAGAGCTGCTGAAAAACCACATGTTTAAAACCATCGAGCTTTGACGCGCTTCTGGTGCATCACCTCAAAGACGTGTCCACAAGGGGTGTAGGTATCTTCTTCCTCCCTCTCTGTTTATTTTCCTTGGCTTGTTTCTCTATAGCAAAAACCACTGGTGAGGACTAAGACATCTACCAGAATCAGCAGGCAAAGCATCCTCAGAGACAGGAGCAGAATCATCAGACAATTCCTCAAACAAGGCTCTGGCCATTGGGCGCTTAATCATAACAGACTTTCTCAAAGGAGTAGAGCTGGTCAAATTGGCCACCAACAAAGACATCTTTTTGGATTCATCAAACGCAATAGACCAAGTGCGCTTGGAATATGTAACTATGGCCAAGGGTTTGAAGAAATCGACCTCGGCACCTCCTTGACAGAAAAATCAAACATTAAATTCTGAAAGGACCTCTTCCAGATCATCTCAGGAGGAAGAGGTGGCCCAGCCACACCATACAAATAAAGATCTGATGATGCTAAATAACTAGGGGCTGGTAAGGCTCAATTGCTAGAGGATTCTCTAAAACTGTGGGCTTCTACTCAAACTGTAATTGTTGTTCAGCCTGCAGTTGTTGTTCCACCTGCTGCTGCACATTCTCAACCTGCATTTGCTACTCCACATATACTGAGCCTTCTGGTTGATCAATGACAATGGAGACCTGGTCTTGCTCTAGGATGCAGGTTGCGGGGGCTGTTCAATCTCCACCACATTGTATCCCCAAAGAGCATGGCCCCATCTAGCATCCTCATTGTTCACAAGCAGAGGAGGAGCAACAACTTGGGCATCATTCCATCCCAGCATTAGATAAGGAGGCAGCACAAAAGGTAAGTTGTCAAGAATAAGATTGCCGGGCAAAGGATAAGGATTCCCATCCAAAGGCATTGGGTCCTCATCATTTGGCATTTGATCGGTAAAGTCTGTACCTAAAACATAACACGCTACAGTCCAGGAAACCTGTTCTCCACCCCATTCAGCATAATCTCCAAAAACCACATCACGTGGGACAAGAGGTGTATCTGGAAAACTAGCCTCAACTAGTGTTCTCACCAGGTAAAGATCTTCACTGTCCTAGGAGATAAATTTCCTAAAAGTTCCTACCACTTGCGAGATGAACTCAGGAGTGTGATAATCTTGAGGAATACCAATGAACATTAAGCAGCCCTTGTGGAAACCATGAGTCCCCTTGAAATCCCCCCCCCCACCTCATCATGCTTCATGAATCTAACAAATCGATCATTGTCAAGCTGGGAAAGGAGCATGCAGAACCAGAGTATATCCGACAGTTGGATATCTAACTTGAAACACACCAACCCCATGAAACCACAACTGAGTAGAGCGAACCAAAATACCTCTGTCTTGTAGAAACTGCACAATCTCCTCAAGAACCAGCCCGAACGGCCCCTCCGGAGCAGGCATCACCTCAGCCACCATGAAATCCTCATGGCGCGGGTGGACGTGCTACATGCATGAAGAAGGTGTGAGGGAGTCGACGGTTGCCGCCATCAATGACGTGGTGGCCGGCTGGCACAAAGCGCTGAGGATCAAGCTCGTAGTTCACCATAGATGAAGATGGAGATTGTTTTTTGTTGCAGCTCCGTGGAACGTTATTGAGCTTCCGGATGACGAAAAAGAAGTGCCTCCGAGAGAGAGGAGAAGGAGGGGCAGGGCCTCAAGCGGGAAAGTGACCGAGGGTCAAGTGCCTTAATCGACATCGGTGCTTGAGACAGTGGTCCAGTGATTCGGAGATCTGGCTCAGACCAACTCACCTTTGCCAATCCACTATTGACTGACCGTCCATCGGGGTCGACTGCTCAGGCCTCTGCCGTTCCAGTACAACTCCATGCATCTGATCCCATGACTGCTTCGACTGTGCTACTGTCATCGCTCTTCGCTGCATACCAGACTCCAGACGACCCACCGAGTGCCACCAGGGAGGCTCTTCTCTAGGTGAACCTCGTGATGGAGTAGATGAAGGTGGTGCATGAGGCTAGTCAGGTTGCCTACAACACCACTACTGCTTTGCAAGCCAACGTCAAGGTTAGTTGGTTTCTGACTGATCTCTTGAGTAGTGATAGTTGCAACGGTTGCTTCACTTTCCATATGGTATCCTTGGATGAGCATTTTGGAACCTATTATGTGCATCTATGGGTATGCATTTCGCATCCAATCACCCACTGGGGTGTTTCTGACGTATAACTGAATAGCCCTTCCACTTGAGTCAACTAGGTTGAGTCAAGTGCTTTTCTGAAACAGTGGTGGCACGCATAGTGCACCAACTGGGTGTAGTCCCCGAGACCGCGGTCGACTGCTGATAGTCGGCTGGGGTCTGAGAATCGCTTTTTTTACTCATGCTGGGCAGACCATGCCGAGTGTAAGAACCGGACCAGTGGGGGCATGCAAAGTGCACCCACTGAGTGTAGTCCCCAGACTACTATTGAATGTTTGATCCAGCGGTAGTCTTAGAACAACTTTTACTGTGACTGACTTTTGTTCCTGTCGACTGACATATCCCATTTGTTGACTGCAGAAGTCTTGTGATATTGGAGCTCAACTTTCTGAGCTGGATAAGAAGTAGACCAACATCAACCTTGATCTGGAACTAGCTAAGAAGAACCTCAAGAAGGCCCGGGATGAAACAGATATCATGGGAGGTAACCACTCATCAACCGTTGACCTTATGATTCTCTCTTTCTTTTTTCCAGTCTCTTTGAACCGAGTGATTCCACTAGAACATATGTGCATAGTGAAAACCGTCAACTTCAGGCTCGTCTGAAGAATGTTATTTCTTTAGAGAAAATGAAGCAGGCTCTGGAGAAGAAGGATCAAGATCTTGTCGCGGCCCAGAAGGAGGCGCGAGAGAAAACAGCACTTGCAGACAAGAAGTTGGCCTCAGTCAGCAAGTTGGAAGAGGAGAACTCCAAGATGAAGACTGTTGTTTCTCAAGCTAACCAGCAGGTTGCGAGACTGAAGAAAGACAAGGAAAGCTTGACCGATGAAGTTGGGAGCCTTAAAGCCAAGAAGGGCGAACTGGCGTCTTATCTGGGGCAGCTTGCTACGAAGTTGGTCTTGAAGCTTGAAGGTATTTCCTCCTGTTCGACTGATTTGTTGATGTCAGCTGACATGTCTTGCTAAACCGTCGACTCACTATTTTTCCGACTGTGCAAAACTTTGTCAATACTTTGAAGCAGAAATTGGGTGGGTCGAGACAGGTCTTGACCTCGTAAACTCTCCTGTCAAAGATGACATTGCAATGAATGTGCTACGGTTGGAGTCTCGCCTGGACAGTGCCGTAGATTATCTCGCTCGACTGAAGGCGGCAATGACGCGGATCGATGCTGAACTCTAGCGTCAGGCGAAACTCTCACAAGATCTCGAGTCTCTGATGGCTCGACTGAATCAAATCCCCGGCCGAGTGCAGGAATGGAAGAAGTCATCTGCTTGTCGTGGTGCCGATGTCGCTCTGTCGCTGGTCCAAGTCCACTGCAAGGATGTTAGAGAAGACAAGCTGGTGGCTCTCAAGGTTTCCAATACTAAGAAGCTCAGCTTCCAGTCTTTCATGGACACCTTCCTTGACGCAGCCACCTGTATCATGGACAACATCAACCTCGACAGCTTCGTCGAGCCAGCAAGTCCTCCTTCTTCTGCCGAGTGAACAAACATTATGCCCCACCTTTTATTTGCCTCGGGATGCCGAGTGATTATGTCACCGTTAAACTCCTTCGGGCTTGATGCCTGAGTACTTTTTCCCGTCGCAGTTCTGAACTTCTGTGGGATTTACCCGAACTTGGTTTTCCCCGGATATCATGGCTTTTGCTTTTATTGCTTCTGAATACCTTTCGATTCCGAGTGAATCTTGATCTTTTCACCCTTTGTCGAGTGGGTTTGACGATGTGTTCAGTCGACACCTCGTTGTCCTTGCGGATCAAGATGGAGTGCACATTGTACTTGTGACGCAGCTCAGACATGGTGTTCAGTCGACACCTCATCGTCATTGTGGATCGGGATGGAGCGCACATTGTACTTGTGACACAGCTCAGACATGGTGTTCAGTCGACACCTCATTATCCTTGCGGATCGGGATGGAGCGTACATTGTACTTGTGGCGTAGCTCAAGGGATCTTTGCGACTTCGGCGAGTACGGGGTTGCGGCTAAGTCCCCGAGTGGGAGTATCGCTCTCCACTCGAAATGTTTTTTAACTTACGCGAGTATGGGGTCGCAGCTAAACCTCCGAGTGGGAGGATCGCTCTCCACTTGGAATGTTTTTTAAATTAGGCGAGTACAGGGTCGCAGCTAAGCACCTGAGTGGGAGGATCGCTCTCCACTCGGAATGTTTTTTAACTTAGGTGAGTACGTGGTCACAGCTAAGCCCCCGAGTGGGAGGATCGCTCTCCACTCAGAATGTTTTTAACTTAGGTGAGTACAGGGTCGCGGCTAAGCCCCTGAGTGGGAAGATCGCTCTCCACTCAGAATGTTTTTTAACTTAGGCGAGTCCGGGGTCGCGGCTAAGCTTCCGAGTGGGAGGATCGCTCTCCACTCAGAATGTTTTTTAACTTAGGCGAGTATGGGGTCGCAGCTAAGCCTTCGAGTGGGAGGATCGCTCTACACTCAGAATGTTTTTTAAATTAGGCGAGTACGGGGTCGCAGCTAAGCACCTGAGTGGGAGGATCGCTCTCCACTCGGAATGTTTTTTAACTTAGGTGAGTACGTGGTCACAGCTAAGCCCCCGAGTGGGAGGATCGCTCTCCACTCGGAATGTTTTTAACTTAGGTGAGTACAGGGTCGCGGCTAAGCCCCTGAGTGGGAAGATCGCTCTCCACTCAGAATGTTTTTTAACTTAGGCGAGTCCGGGGTCGCGGCTAAGCTTCCGAGTGGGAGGATCGCTCTCCACTCAGAATGTTTTTTAACTTAGGCGAGTATGGGGTCGCAGCTAAGCCTTCGAGTGGGAGGATCGCTCTACACTCAGAATGTTTTTTAACTTAGGCGAGTACGGGGTCGCAGCTAAGTCCCCGAGTGGGAGGATCGCTCTCCACTCGGAATGTTTTTTAACTTAGGCGAGTATGGGGTTGCAGATAAGCCTCCCAGTGGGAGGATCGCTCTCCACTCGGAATGTTTTTTAAATTAGGCGAGTATGGGGTCGCAGCTAAGCCTTCGAGTGGGAGGATCGCTCTCCACTTGGAATGTTTTTTAACTTATGTGAGTACGGGGTTGCAGCTAAGCCTCCGAGTGGGAGGATCGCTCTCCACTTGGAATGTTTTTTAACTTAGGCAAGTATGGGGTCGTAGCTAAGCCTCCGAGTGGGAGGATCGCTCTCCACTCGAAATGTTTTTTAACTTAGGCGAGTACGGGGTCGTAGCTAAGCCTCCGAGTGGGAGGATCGCTCTCCACTCGAAATGTTTTTTAACTTAGGCGAGTATGGGGTCGCAGCTAAACCCCCGAGTGGGAGGATCGCTCTCCACTCGGAATGTTTTTTTTAACTTAGGCGAATCTGGTTCATGACTAAGCACCCACTGGGGGATCTGAACACAAGTATATGTGAAAACAAACGATTTGTAACTGCGGACATCATGTCTTTGATAAGCAAACTGAAGTACTTTTATTACAACTCGTCGGTCCGAGTGTTTTATGTGTAGAAATGGCGGAGCAGCTCTGCTTCCACGCACGTGGCTCGTCCATCTTCTTGGCTATGTTGTAGATGTGGTATGCTCCATTGTGAAACACCTTGGTCATGATGAAGGGACCTTCCCAGGCCAGAGCAAACTTGTGAGGCCGTTTTTGATCCACTCAGAGCACAAGGTCCCCTTCCTGGAATGCTCGACCTCTGACATTTCGCGCATGGAATCGACGTAGATCCTGCTGATAGATGGTCGACCGAATCAAAGCCATCTCACGCTCTTCTTCCAGGAGATCAACGCCGTCTTCACGTGCTTGCTCAGCTTCCGCTTCTGAGAATAGTTCCACTCGGGGGGCATTGTGCAGCAAGTCACTTGGAAGCACATCCTCAGTGCCATATACTAGGAAGAAAGGGGTTCGGTCAGTCGACCGATTCGGTGTTTTCTCAGCCCCCATAAGACGGATGGTAATTCAGTCACCCAAGCTCCAGCAGCGTGCTTAAGGCCATGCATCAGTCGGGGTTTTAACCCTTGAAGGATCAAACCATTCGCCCTTTCTGCTTGTCCATTCGACTGCGGGTTTGCAACAGATGCATAGTTGACCCGAGTGCCTTGGGACGCACAGAACACCTTGAACTCGTCAGAATCAAAGTTGGAGCCATTATCTATGCTAATGCTGTGAGGAACTCCATATCTGAATATCAACTCCTTGATAAAACTAACGGCAGTGCCTGCGCCAAGGGTCTTGATGGGCTTAGCTTCGATCCATTTGGTGAACTTGTCGACTGCTATAAGCAAATGGGTGAAACTGCTCATGCCTGTCTTGAAGGGTCCGACCATATCCAACCCCCAGACTGTAAACGGCCAGACGAGTGGAATAGTCTTCAAGGCAGAACAGGCTTGTGGGACATGTTGGAGTAGAACTGGCAGTCTCCACACTTGTCGACTATATCTTTTGCCATCTCATTTGCTCGAGGCTAGTAGAATCCCGCTCGGTATGCTTTGGCCACGATGATCTGAGAGGACGCATGGTGTGTTGGGTTCTACGGTAGGGTGCATCGACTGCAAATTAAAATTTTCCTACACGCAGAACAACCAAGAACATGCTACGGGAGATGGATCACGGATGGTTACCACTAGACGCGCAGTGTCGTGCAGCGGAAGTAGAGTTGAGGCAGCGCGTCCGTGTGGATCGTCTCCTCCTCGTCCGATCTTCCTCGAACAGCCGGTCGTCCGAACCCACATACAAATTCGCCAGAGCGGCGCAAGTTCACCTCCTCTAATGGTATCCGCGTGTGCAGTAGGAACACCGTGTGGCGGACTGCTAGTCCGATCACACAGTCGGCGGCGAGTGGAGGTGGCTATTCGCAACACATGCAAACCCTAATGACAGCGCCTAAGCGATCAACCACATGAGTGTGCCGCACCTCCAATTTATATAGGCGTCCATCGCGGGCTCAACACTTGGGCCTCGCACGAACCCTAAAGCCCACAAGTCTACTCGGCCACAATCTGAATACAGTTCGGATCACATCCGACCAGTGTCCTCGGATCCGACCTCGTAGGTTCCTTCCCTTAAGCGTGCGACCCCTTAGGTTCAAGTCGGCTTGGTCGCAGTTCGGATCACCTCCAGACTGCACGGTTGGTAGCGGCCTCTAGCAAGGCATGCCAAACACCAAGCAGACTATGAAGCTGGTTAGGCGAACCTGTACACCACGTCACACTTCTGTTCCCTTTGCCACACGATATATGTTGTCGGGCTCAAGGCGAGATTGTCATCCTTGTGCTAGCCCGACCTCTTTCTCGTTCCAGTGATGCCGACCACTATCCGGATTATCTCATAATCCTTGTTGCATGGCCATGCTTATCTTGGTCGGATCACATGAGGGGCCCAGAGTATATCTCTCCTAATCGGAGGGGCAAATCCCATCTTGCTCGACCATGTCTCGCAGCATGGAACTCGACAAGCCCGAAACCTACCTTTGTAACTACCCAATTATGGAGTAGTGTTTGGTCGGCCCAAAGCAGGTTTGTCACCATCCCGAGTACATGCATCAGCTCAGGTCTTAGGACATAGAACGTATGTTGTACTAGAGACTCACAGATGACATATCGCTGCATCTCATAGTTGGGTCTGTCCAACTCGAACCTTATCTTGACTCGGATCCGACTACGTCGAATCCGACCAGACCTTTCCAAGTCCATATTATCCAGTTAGCATCCAATGCTCCATGGCTAGTGAGACCAAGCCATCGACCGTGTCATATGCTAGTCTAGTCGGCTGCGCGTCCACACAGCCCTTTCGACTAGGGACCTTTTAGGACAGTCATCATACAATGCATAGTCCCACAAACAAGTCACATACTTGCTGATACACATCATTGATAATGTCCAAGGACTATCTTTATTCATAAACACATAGGAAATATCATCATACATGATTGCCTCTAGGGCATATCTCCAACATGGTGACCACAAGTCCTCGAGTGGATATTATTTAGGATCATTCGACCTTCTTCTGGGGTGATGCAGCGCTGAGCCACTCCTGTGACACGTTCTCTGTAAAGTTGTCCTTTTATCACTGTGAAGGCTTTGGACCGACGGACTATTTGGCGAGCTTCATCCTCATCCTCCGGGGGTTCCTTCTTGAGAATGTACGCAATGTATGGTACTGTCCAGTCGGGTGTGATCACCAAGACTTCCACGATAAAATTGACCACAGCTGGAATCTCAATCTCAGTCGGGTTGGTTGAACTTATCAGTTGTGGGGGCTTTTCCTTGAAGGGATCCTCTTGTACTGACGGGGTGTGGAGATGCTCCAAGAACACACTGCTGGGGACAGGCTTCCGAGTGGAACCTATCTTAGCCAGATCGTCAGCAGCTTGATTCTTGATTCGTGGTATGTGGTGGAGCTCTAACCCCTCAAACTTCTTCTCTAGCTTTCTCACTGCATTGCAATAACCGGTCATTGCGGGACTCCTGACATCCTATTCCTTCATTACCTGGTTAACCACTAAGTCTGAGTTGTCGTAAACCATCAAGCATCAGACGCTGAGTGAAATGGCCATACGCAACCCATACAATAGTGCCTCATACTCAGCTTCATTGTTTGAAGAATCAAAGTGAATCTGGAGGACATAACTGAGCTTGTCTCCTCATGGGGACACTAAGACCACTCCTGCACCAGAGCCATTCAACATTTTGGATCCATCAAAGAACATGGTCCAATGTTCCGACTGAATCTGACTCGATTGCTGTTGTTCTGTCCACTCTGCGAGCAAATCTGCAATTGCTTGAGACTTGATGGCCTTCTTTGCCTCAAACATGATATCTAAAGGAAAAAGTTCAATCACCCATTTCGTCACTCGACCAGTTGCATCTCTATTATTCAAAATTTCTAACAAAGGAGTGTTGCTGACGACTGAAACTGAATGACCAAAGAAATAATGCGCAACCTTCTTCATGGTTAGGTAAATCCCATAAACAAGCTTCTGATAATGAGGGTATCTCTGCTTGGACGGGGTCAAGACCTCTGAAATGTAATACACAGGGCGCTGGACTTTCAAGGCTTTGCCTTCTTCTTCCCGCTCGACCGTGAGCACTGTGCTAACAACTTGTCATGTGGCTGCGATGTAAAGCAACAAAGGCTCTTTACTAACTGGAGCAGCAAGCACCGACTGGGTGGAAAGCAGGGCTTTGAGCTCTTCAAATGTTGCTTCAGCTTCGTCATTCCACTCAAACTTGTTAGACTTCTTCATCAGTCGATAAAGAGGCAGTGCCTTTTCACCAAGGCGTGAGATGAATCGACTCAATGCAGCCAAACAACTAGTAAGCTTTTGAACATCATGCACATGCACTGGGCGCTTCATTCGGAGGATTGTGCCAATCTTCTCTGGATTCGCGTCGGTTCCTCGTTCAGAAACAAGAAAACCGAGTAACTTTCCACCGGGGACTCCGAATGTGCATTTTGATGGATTGAGCTTGATATCATACCTTCTTAAATTGGCAAAGGTTTCAGCGAGGTCAGTCAGCAAGTCGGAACCTTTGCGTGACTTAACCACTATGTCATCCATGTATGCTTCCACATTCTGACTGATTTGAGTGAGCAGGCACTTATGAATCATGCGCATGAATGTCGCACCAGCATTCTTGAGGCCAAAGGGCATAGTAACATAGCAAAAACACTCGAACGGGGTGATGAAAGTCGTCTTTATCTCATCGGGCCCATACAGTCGGATCTGATGGTACCCGGAATAAGCGTCCAAAAAGGACAGTCGCTCACATCCCGCCGTTGAGTCGACTATCTTGTTAATGCGGGGCAGAGGAAAATGATCTTTCGGGCAAGCCCGATTGATGTGCTTGAAGTCAATACACATTCAAAGTGATTTTTTTTTCTTGGGAACCATAACGACATTCGCGAGCCACTCGGAGTGGTATATCTTGCGGATGAACTCAGCGGCCAAAAGCCGAGCCACCTCCTCGCCAATTGCCTTTCTCTTCTCCGTGGCGGACCGACGAAGATGCTCCTTAACAGGTTTTGCCTTTGGTTCGACTCACAAACGGTGCTCAGCCAGTCCCCCGGGTACACCTGGCATGTCAGATGGCTTCCATGCAAAGATCTCCCAGTTCTCACGGAGGAACTGGATGAGCGCTTCTTCCTATTTGCTGTCGAGTGTCATTGAGATATGGGTCAGAGCAGCATTAGAGTCGGTCGGGTGAATGTGAACTGGCTTGGTCTCTCCGACTGACTGAAATGCGGACTCCGAGGCAGGTCTCTTGGCACGTAGCAAATCACTCGGATCTGCGGTCTTCTGATACTCTTGAAACTCCACAGCTGTCATCTGCTCATCTGTTATCTTCGCACCGTCCTGAAGACAATCTTCTGCTCTTTTTTGGTTATTGGAGACTGTTATCATGCCTTTGGGGCCAGGCATCTTCATCTTGAGGTACACATAACACGGCTGATCCATGAAGCTAGCATAGGCAGGTCTGCCCAAAATGGCATGATAAGCACTCTGGAAATCCACAACCTCAAACGTCAACTTTTCCTTGCGGTAATTCTTCTCATCACCGAAAACCACGTCAAGAGCGATCTAGCTGAGTGAGTCAGCTTTCTTTCCTGGGATGACTCTGTGGAACCTTATACTGCTCTCGCTGAGCTTGGACATCGGAATGCCCATTCCTTTGAGAGCCTCAGCGTATAGGATATTGAGGCTGCCGCCACCATCCATCAGAACCTTGGTCAGTCGGGTGCCCCCAACGATTGGGTTGACCACCAGCGCTTGCCGCCCAGGGGTAGCAACTCGTGTCGGGTGATCGGACTGGTCGAATGTAATAGGCGTTTTTGACCACTTCAAATTTTTTGGTGTTGCCGAAGGAACCATGGTCACCTCTCTGTTAATGACTTTCACTCGACTTCTGCTCTCAAGATTAGCAAAAATCACCGAAGTGGCATTAACATTGGGATATCCACCATCCTCCTCTTCCTTTTCTTCTTCCTTATCAGAATCTTTATCTTTCTCGCTAGGTTGGCCTTTCTTCTGGAAGATCTGAATCAGGAGTCGACATTGTCGAGTGGTATGCTTGGGGAGGATGAGATTCCCCTCTTCATCTTTCTTAGTGTGTATATGACACGGCAAATCAAGTACATCATTTCCGTCTTGATCCATCACCTTCTTAGGATTCCAGGGCCCCTTGGGATTCCCTTTGAACTTCCCTTAATTCAACACTGCTGCCTTGGCAGGTCTGGCTGCCTCAGCCTTTCGTTTCTGCTTCCAACTGGAATTCCCTCCTCCGGTGTCCTGGGCGACTGACTTGTGTTTGCCGCTCCAGAGTCGGTCTTCTTCTTCGCCGTTAGCATATTTTGTGGCAATCTCCATCATCCGAGTCAGGGACATATCTCTGGTCCGACCGAATTTCAGATTGAGCTCTCTGTAACGAACGCCTTCTTTAAAGGCACAGACTGCATGGTGATCCGACACATTCTCCACTGTGTGGTGCAGAGTGATCCATCTCTGGATATAATCTCTCAATGTTTCATTCAATTTTTGCATGCAATGCTGCAATTCTGGCAGACCGGAGGTCTCTTGTAGGTGCCCTCGAATGTTCTGGTAAACACTCGGGCCAACTCATCCCAACTCAAAATGCTCCCAGGGGCCAGCTGATTCAGCTAGGCCCTGGCAGAACCTTCAAGCATCAGAGGGAGGTGCTTCATAGCCACCTCGTCGCTGCCACCTCCAATGTGCACAACCAATCAGTAATCTTCAAGCCAAGTGTCGGGCTTTCATTCTCCCGTGAACTTGCTAACGCCAGTCGCCAATCTGAAGTTGTGGGGAATCTCAGCTGCCCTGATGGCTCTTCCGAAACACTCGGGACCAGACACGTGGACCCTTCTTCCGTTGGGCTTGTCTCTATCTAGCCCCTCTCTGTATTCTCTGTTCCGGTCGACCAACCCCTGGACAAGGACTGACCTTGCGTCGAAACCAGACCCTCTTGGGTCGAGTAGAACTCTGTGGTCATTGTCGTACAGACGCCTGTTATCATACCGTCGGGGCGCGTATGACCCGTCCCTCGGAAGGGGCAAAGGCACTTGACAGCGGTCATCGTGAGCGTATTCACGATCATATTCTCCATGAGCTCTCCCCAGGTGCCGATCTCACTGGCGATCGCGATCTTCACACTGCAAAGGCGACCCAGGACTATGTGCCGACTGAACGGTGTCCGCCCTGACTGATCTATAGTGAATTCTATTCTGCGACTAGGATACGGCGGAGTTCTGGTCTCCCGCTGCCCGGAGCAGCGCCCTGATCTGTTCCAGGCCCCTCCCAGCCTCTAAACGGGGCGGTTGAATGGACTCTGCGATACGCACGGCAGCTGCAAGATTCTGGATCGGCGTGCGGAATACCTGAGTTTCTGGTGGAAACAACTGTCGTGGATGTCGACTAGAGTTTGGAATCAATCAACGGGCACGTTCGTCAAGAGAATGTTGGAGATTCTCCAAACGAGCGTGCTCCGCCAGTGTGGCCACGCGCACTTTCTGCAAGGCCCGAGCCTCGGCGGTCTCCCCTATGATGGGGGTCTGGAGAGCCTCCACGTTGCGGCGGTGCAGCTCCTCCCTCTGCTGCGAGTTGAGAGGTTGGGGCCGATATTCCTCATGGTCAAATGATGAGCCATCACCGTCTCTGATGGTGCTGCTGTGACGGAAAACGGGCGGGCTACAATTGGTGTCGACCATAAGGACTTCCGTCGCGGGGTCACAACTCCCTCTCTCGGAAAGTGTGTCTACTAGGTCAGTCGACGGGTCGACTGGACCGCCGTGAAATACGTCGGGCTCGATTGCCGCAACTTGGGGGGTGAACACCTGCTGAGCCACCGCGTGCTTCACCCATCGCTGGAGCCGCGAGTGACCAGACCACTTGCGGCGGTGTCCAGCAGAGTGAGAGGACGACGCAGGGGCTGACTGGTACGGGGTCAACGGCTCTTGAAGGAGGACGTCGCGGGCACTCGCGCTAAAGTGTGACGAACCATGGATCAGCAGAGCCTCGATGTCGAGGGGGGCCTCCTGGAGCAAGGCGGAGTCGTTGGTGACGGAAGTGAGCGCGCCGAGTCGGAACTCGCGACCCACGACCAAACTGCCTCCGGAAACAATGTTGATGAAGATTGAAGAAAATGCAACCTCGCCGGAAGTTGCTAAGATGCTTTGCCCCATGGTGGGCGCCAATTGTCGTGGTACTAAGACTGACAGTAAGAATAGGGGGTAAGTATGAGGAGGCAATGTCCTAGCTACGGCAAGGATGTACACACGAGTTTATGAGTTCAGGCCCCCCTCGGAGGAGGTAAAAGTCCTACGTCTCGGTGCCCACAGGTGGTCGGCCGGAATATGGTGTGTGTTACAGGGCGTGCGGACCCTTGTGCCAGAGGAGGGGGTGGCTTATATAGAGTGCGCCAGGACCCCGGTCATCCCCCGTTACAAGGAGTTCAATGTACATTAAGACGGGGCGTTACTGGTAACGCCAGCTATAAAGTGTATTCAATGGCCTTAAAGACTACGGAGTGAACGCCTGACCGTTGCTGTCCTTAGCGGCTCCTGGTCTTGTTTGATCGAGTGGTCTTCTGCATAGTCGAGTGACTGTAGGAGTCAGAGATATCCGAGTGAGATGGTTGGTCGAGTGGATCGCACTCGACTACCTCAATTGATACCCTCTGTTATCCCTTGGGTGTCTTTGCTTCTAGGTTAGTGACCTTGGGTAGGGCGTATAGGTCAGGCCTGTGACCCTACCCTAGGTCTATATCATCATCAATATCCACTATGCTTGCTAATTATTCTTTTAAGGATGGAGTACCTAAAAACTTGGAGATCCTGGAATACCAATTATACCTTGCTCCATCAATAGAAATTATGTGAAAACTGCTTTATGTGATTTAGAAGCTGGTATTAGAGTTATGCCTTTCTCTTTATAGAAAAGACTTGATTTGAATAAACTCACACCTACCGAAATATCTTTGCAAATGGCTGACAAGTTGATATGTCTCCGTCGTATCTACTTTTCCTAACGCTTTTCCTCTTGTTTTGGACTCTAATTTGCATGATTTGAATGAAACTAACCCGGACTGACATTGTTTACAGTAGAACTACAATGGTGTTGTTTTTGTGCAGAAATAAAAGTTCTCGGAATGGAATGAAACTCTGCGAGGAATTTTTATACAATAAAAGAGAATTTCTGGAGCCAAGAACCACCGGAGGGGGGCACCTCGGTGGGCACAACGCACCAGGGTGCGCCACCCCCTCTCCAAGCGCGCCCAGGTGGGTTGTCCCCACCTAGTGGCCCCGCAGACCCTGAAACCGATGCTATAAAATCATATGTTTCTAGAAAAAATCAGAGAGAAAGAATTATCGCGTTTCACAAGACGGAGCCACCGCGGTCTCCTGTTCTTCATCGGGAGGCCAAATCTGGAGTCTGTTTGGGGCTCTGAAGAGGGGGGTCTTCAATCTGTGTCATCACCAACCCTTCTCCATCGCCAATTCCATGATGCTCCCCACCGGGAGTGAGTAATTCCTTCGTAGGCTCGCTGGTCGGTTAGGAGTTGGATGAGATTCGTCATGTAATCGAGTTAGTTTTGTTAGGGCTTGATCTCTAGTATCCATTATGTTCTGAGTTTGATGTTGCTTTGACTTTGCCATGCTTAATGCTTGTCACCTTGGGCCCGGGTGCCATGATTTCATATCTGAACTGTTTATGTTATCAACATTATATCTATGTTCTAGATCCGATCTTGCAAGTTATAGTCACCTACTACGTGTTATGATCCGGCAACCTCGGAGTGACAATAGTCGGGACCACTCCTGGTGATGACCGTAGTTTGAGGAGTTCATGTATTCATCATGTGATAATGCTTTGTTCCGGTACTCTATTAAAAGGAGGCCTTAATATCCCTTAGTTTCCAATAAGACCCGGCTGCCACGGGACGATAGGACGAAAGATGTCATGCAAGTTCTTTCCATAAGAACGTATGTCTATTTACGGAATACATGCCTACATTATATTTCTGAACTGGAGCTAGTGCCGTATCGCCCTAGGTTATGACTGTCTCATGATGAATATCATCCAACGAATCGCCGATCCAATACCTGCGATTTTCCTACATATTGTTCTTGCTAAGTTACTATCATTACTGTCACTATTGCACTTGCTACAAAATCACTACTATCACTGTTACCATTACTGTTGCTGCTACCGTTACTATCATACTACTTTGCTGCAGATAATTAATCTCCGGGTGTGCTTGAATTGACAACTCAGCTACTAATACTTGCAAATATTCTTTGGCTCCCCTTGTGTCGAATCTATAAATTGGGTTGAATACTCTACCTCTTGAAAATTGTTACGATCCCATATACTTGTGGGTTATCAAGACCTTTTTCTAGCGTCGTTGCCGGGGAGCATAGTTATATTTGTTGAGTCACTTGGGATTATTATCAAATTATCACTTTGAAGAATCTAAGGGATGCTAAGACTATGATTTTTTCCTCTAGGACGAGGGGAGGTAAGGAACTGCCACCCTTTAGATTCACCTTCTGTTATAAGTAAACTTGCAACGCCACCACATGCTAGTAATTCTGATATGTCGCAAGTTATTGATGATGCTACTTCTACTATGAATGCTACTCATGATGATGCTAGTACCTTGCTTGATGATAATGTGCCACTAGGTGAATTTCTTGATGAACAAATTGCTAGAGTAAGACAGCAGTTGAAACTAATGATGAGCTTGAAACTGAAAATCTAGAAACACCTATTAGAATTAGTCCTCCTAGATATGAATTGCCAAACATACCGGAAGGTTATGTGATAGGTGAGGAGGCAACTAGAGATATTCTTTCTTGTTGGGATAGAGATGATCTAGAAAAATTATTATGCAAGCATAAAGAACGATCTTTGAACGCTAGAATGAAATGTGATCCTAAGTTTGCTACTTCACCTATCTTTATTGATGATAAGGATTATGAATTCTCTGTCGACCCAGAGTTAATTACTTTGGTTGAATCTAATCCTTTCCATGGTTATGAAACTGAAACTGTTGTGGCACATCTTACTAAGTTGAATGACATAGCCACCCTTTTTGCTCATGATGAGAAGATTCGCTATTACTATATCCTCAAATTATTTTTTTCTCATTAAAGGGTGATGCTAAAACTTGGTACAATACTCTTGCTCCTGGTTGTGTGTGTGTGGTCCCCAGGATATGATTTATTACTTCTCTAAAAAATATTTCCCTGCTCATAAGAAACAAGCTGCCTTGCGGGAAATATTTAACTTTGTGCAAATTGAAGAAGAGAGTCTCCCACAAGCTTGGGGGAGGCTTATCCAATTGCTTAATGCTTTGCCTGATCATCCTCTTAAGAAAAATGAAATACTTGATATCTTCTATAATGGACTAACCGATGCTTCTAGGGATTTCCTAGATAGTTGTGCCAGTTGTGTTTTCAGGGAAGGAACTATTGAGCAAGCCAAAGAATTATTGAATAACATATTGAAAAATTATGATGATTGGACTCCTCCTAAAACACCGCCTAAACCCACTCCGAAGAAGAGGGGTATCTTATATTGCAGTCCTGAAGATATGCAAGAGGCAAAGAAATCTATGAAGGAAAAAGGTATTAAAGTAGAGGATATTAAAAATTTACCACATATTGAAGAAATACATGGGCTTGATACACCACCACCACCTAAGGTGGTAGAGGTAAATTCTTTAATGAAATTAAATGATAGTGATAATCCTCACAATAAACATCCTAGTCAATGCCTTTATGAGTTTGATAATTACATTAGAAAGCAAGATCACTTCAATGCAAATGTTATGAAACAATTGAAATACAACTCTGATATGATTGCTCGCTTAAGTGACTTGTTATTTAGAATCTCAAATGATGTTAGAGGTGTAGGAAAGCATGTCTCTATGGTTCAAACTCAATTAGAACAAATTGCTAAATCTCAAAGAGAGTTACTTGATGAAATGAACAATAGTATAAGTGACTTTGATGTTAGAGTAGCAACTACAGGAGGTAAAATGACTCAGGAACCACTTTATCCTGAGGGACACCCAAAGAGAATTGAACAAGACTCTCAAAGAATTAACACTGATGCACCTAGTCCTTCTAAAAAGAAAAACAAGAGGAAAAATAACAGGACTTTGCCTGCCTCTAGTGAACCTGAAGTAGAAAAACCTCCTAATAATGATAATGAAGTTTCTATCTTTGATGCTGAAACTCAATCTGGTAGTGAACAATCACCTTCTGATAATGAAAAATATAGTGATGAGGTTCATGAAGACACTCTACCTAATAATAAAGAACCAGACAATGATGTTGAGATAGAACCAACTGTTGATCTTGATAACCCACAACCCAAGAATAAAAGATATGATAAAAGAGATTTTGTTGCTAGAAAATACGGTAAGGAAAGAGAACCATGGGTTCAAAAACCTATGCCCTTTCCACCTAAGTCAGCTAAAAAGAAAGATGATGAAGAATTTGAACGCTTTGCTGAAATGTTGAGGCCAATCTTTTTGCGTACTCCTTGACTGATATCTTATAAATGCCTCCTTATGCAAAGTACATGAAAGACATCATCACCAATAAGATAAAAATACCGGAAGCTAAAATATCCGCCATGCTTGCTAATTATACTTTTAAAGATGGAGTACCTAAAAAACTTGGAGATCAGGGAATACCAACTATACCTTGCTCCATTAAAAGGAATTATGTGAAAACTGCTTTATGTGATTTGGGAGCTGGTGTTAGTGTTATGCCTTTCTCTTTATATAAAAGACTTGATTTGAATAAAGTCACATCTAAAATATCTTTGCAAATGGCTGATAAATCAAATGTCATACCTATCGGTATTTGTGAGGATATGCTCGTTGTTGTTGCTAATGTTACTATTTTGAGTAACTTTGTTATACTTGAGATGCCTGAGGACGACAACATGTCGATTATCCTTGGTAGGCCCTTCTTGAATACTGCAGGGGCTGTTATTGATTGCAGTAAAAGAATGGTCGCTTTCATATCAATGGTAATGAGCATACGGTGCACTTTCCGAAGAAACAATTCCAAGTGAATGGTATTAATGTTATTGAAAAATCTCCGACAATCACTATTGGAAGTTTTCAACTACCTCTACCTACTATTAAAAATAAATATGAAATGCTTATTGTTGGGGACATTCATATCCCCGTTGTGGTAACTTAGTGATTCACGAAAGTTCTTCGGTTTCATGCTAATCGAAAGTGGTTGTTAATAAGACTTGATCAGCCTTATTAATGGATCATTTTTTAGAGGTATGAATTGATGAATTTAGTGAGCACTACCTTGTGCCCCTACCTTTTGTTTTCTATTTTTATTAGTTAAATAAAATAAAATGCCTTGTTTTATCTGTTTTTTAAATTTTCCATCAAATAAAAAATGACCCAAAAAATAAAAGTTCTCAGAATGCTCTAAAGTTTTAATACGATTTTTTTTGAATATTTAAGAATTTTTGGTGCAAATAATATCAAAGGGAGGTGCACCAGGTGGGCACAACCCACCTGGGCGCGCCAGGACCCCTAGGCGCACCCTGGTGGGTTGTGGTCCCCATGTGGGCCCCCTCACTTATCTCTTCATCCCACATCATCACCTACCTCGAGAAAAAATCACCATTGCTCTCTATTTCGTGTTCTTGCTCTCAAACCAGCGGATTTCGATCTCCTTGCTTGAAGCTCCATTTCTGAAACAGTTTCAGGGGATTGTTGCTTGGTATGTGACTCTTCTGTGTGTCCAATTATTTTTTTCTTTAGTGGTTTATGTTTTGAATAATTGGCTACTCTTGGTGCTGCTGTAGATGAGCTTGCATGTTGAATTCTTAGAGTTCTAAGTAGTTTGAATGCTTGGTATGGCCTCTATACATCCCTTTGTGTAGTTTCTACCAATCTTGTGAAGTTTTGTCACAAATTTTTGTGATCCAATTTTTTTTTCAGAAAATTGTACGCGAATATTATGAACTTCTTTGGAAGGAGTTCTATGAGGGGGAGATCCTTGGAGGCATTTTCTAGTAGCAGCTTCGCTCGTCGGTCTTATGTTGAACCGAGTGAAAGTTCCATACGAGATGCCGCCACCAAAACATGCTTATGGCCATGCAATTTATGGTGCGTGTGCGCATTAAGGAGGAATTTGAGCAATATGTTCACAATGCTGATCTCGGTCCCTATATTTCAGATAAGTGCAACCAACACCTCACTCTCACTGAATCATTTGTCAAAGGATTTAAATTCCATCCCCGTGAGTCCAGGGTGTCATTTAAATTGTATGAAAATCCATTTACCATATCTTTAGAGAGATTCGCTCACCACTGCAAAATCCCATTTTGGGGTTCACTCGATGAACTGCCAAGGTCTGAGTTTGAGATATTCTTGACTAGTCTTTGCTATGGTGAGACTAGGGGAGTGACACAAGGTAGAATAAATAGGATTCATTCTCCCGGAATCTAGTACTTCGCATTATTTAATGGAAAATTTATTGTAGGCAAACAAGATTGTAGTACACTTTGTGCTCGAGACTTGAGCCTCATATGCACCGCTCTCACCAGTGACGAAAGTAATAATCTTGGAGCGGTTGTTGCACGCAGGTTGCAACGCAACACTGGTAGTGGTTATCTTTATGGTGCAATTTATGCCACATGCTTAGCAAGAGAGCTGGGTGTTTCACCTTTGCCCTATGATCCTATTTTACCCACGCAGTACCTAGACTTTGATGCTATGAAATGTCATAAGATCCTTAGAGGTGGACCCCATAATTTCACTTATAAATTGTTGTTTAATAAGGACTCCGTGGTGGACACATATTTGCCTGCACCTGCTCTCTTTAATGTTCACAACAAGGGAAGAATTTTGTTCTTGAGAGCGAGGCCCGAGCCAATAACGCAGTAGTTTTGGCTACACGGCGGACTGAGGCATCCGCACCAAGAGCCTCCATGAGCTACCACTCCGACCATTACGCAGGTAACTGACTGATTACCAAGTTAGGCCAAAAGCCTAAGCATGGGGTAGTACGTATTTCCACTGACATTACATTCACGTTCAAACATTTCATTCCAGTTGTCAGTGTTCACACTTTTTCATTGTATTATCCATGCTAGATTTATTTTCCCGCTTTATTCTTGTGTGTTTGAAAAACTTTGTGAAAATCCAAAAAAATATTTCTTGCTTCTTTTTGATTTTTCTTCCTAGTTTAAATTGTTGTAGCACTAAAAAGAAAACCCAAAAAGATTTCTTTGTTCTTCTTTTACTTGTTGGGAGCTTTCCCGTGTAAATAGTTTTTCTCGTTTTTGCTTTTCCCTTTTTATTTGCCTGTTTACGAAAAACAAAAACTCCAAAAATATTTCAGTGTGTTTCTCTAAATTTCTTTTCTTTTTATTGAGTCTTACCGAGGAGAAGACGACGATGAAAATGTTGAGTGGCTCTCATTTGCATTATTGTTGATCTGACGAAGAGTCCATACTACCTTGTCTTCTCCTTTTGAATAAAATGTTTGCAGATTCCGGCTTAGTCCACGACACTCTGCACTATTACTATTTTCAAATCGTTCGGCCATGCAAGTGAAAGGCAATAATGATGATATTCGATGTACTGGCCGTGGCAGAGAAAAACGGGTATGAACTCGACTTGTTTTGTTTTTGTAAATAGGTTTAACCTCATCCTATTATGATCAAACATGTCTGCAATGACATTTAGAGATTATAGTTTCTCATGCCATGCATAAGTAGCTAGGAGTGGATAATGATTTATCTTAGATGTCAACATTGCATTAAAATAATTGTGATGTAGTATGATGATATGGTATCCTCCTCTGAATGTTTGAGTGGCTCGACTTGGCACATGTTCATGCATGTAGTTGAATCAAAACCAACATAGCCTCTATGATATTTATGTTCATGGTGTTCATATCCTACTCATGCTAGTATCAAATGTTACTTATGCAAAATGCATGTTCATGACCGTTGTTGCTCTCTAGCTGGCCGCTTCTCAACCTATTTGCTAGCCTTCGCCTGTATTAAGTGGGAATTCTGCTTGTACATCAAAAACCTGAAACCCAAGTTATTCCAGATGAGTCCACCATACCTACCTACATGTGGTATTACCCTGCCGTCCTAGCATGTGCCACCTCTAAAAACTTCAAATAAATATCCTTTTTGTGTGTCTGGATTGTTCATAGAGCGACAAGAGGTAGTTGGTATCTTCCATGCTAAGCGTGTTATTCTCAGGATGAGTGTTTATTCACTCACCATTGCATGAAAAAGGGGCGGTAATAGGGATACCCAGTCCCAAATTGCAAAAAGAACTTACAAATAATCAAACAAAAACTCCCATGGAGCAATAACTGTTACTTTATTGCTTGAGAACCGCTAATAATGTGTTTAGCATGGAAGATATTGATAACTGATGGTCCTGAAGTAAACAAGAAGGGTGCATGTCTCAAAATTTCATTTATCTCTATTTTAAAAACTTGAGCTCAGGCGCCTCTGCAAATCACTACTTCCCTCTACGAAGGGACTATCTATTTACTTTTATGTTGTGTCATCACCTTCTCAAATAAGCGCTAGAACCTGATAGCACTGTTGTCATGCTGATGCATTGTGTGTAGCTAATGTTGGGTCCATCATGACTGGATCTTTTCTACCATGAATTACAATGTTTAGTCGCTGCTTGAACTTTGGGGGTGCTCTGCATTTATGTTTTGCGGTCTCAGAAAGGGCTAGCGTGATACCACTATTGTCATATTGTATCATGGTTGTTTTAACAAAGTGTTGCTATTTGAGATGTCTTATTATTGCTCGCTAGTTGATTATGTCATTGATATGAGTTAATATAATTTTAAAGAGTTATTGTCGACATGGTTAGTTATAATCTTTGCTGAAAACCTAGGTGTTGTAATCTTATTTATGGAGACAAGACCAAAAGAGTTCGTCAAAGTTTTTCTTTTTCACTTTCAGTTTATCAACTGAATTCCTTGAGGACAAGCAAAGGTTTAAGCTTGGGGGAGTTGATACGTCTCCATCATATCTACTTTTCCTAACGCTTTTCCTCTTGTTTTGGACTCTAATTTGCATGATTTGAATGAAACTAACCCGGACTGACGTTGTTTTTAGCAGAACTACCATGGTGTTGTTTTTGTGCAGAAATAGAAGTTCTCGGAATGGAATGAAACTTTGCGAGGAATTTTTATCCAATAAAATAGAATTTCTGGAGCCAAGAACCACCGGAGGGGGGGCACCTAGGTGGGCACAACCCATGAGGGCGCGCCACCCCCCCCCCCTCCCGCACTTGAAACAGGTAATGTGACTCAGATCTTTCTTTGAGGCTGTTGCGGGGCTAGAACGATTCTGATTGATGTTTCCTTCGTTCCCATTTCCATTCCAATGCCATTATGGTTGTGTCCATTCCCTCCATGATGTGAATGTCCTCCATGGTTATGGTGAGTGTGTCCACCATACTTGTCGGATCCTGATCCATTATTTCCCGAGTACAGGGTATAGCGGGGCTTCTGCTGAACTTGAGAGTTGTACTTTCCTTGTCCGTACTTTCTCTTGCAATTCTCCACCTGGTGAACTTGAGAGCCTTATCGACCAACTCTTGATAATTCTTAAAGTAGCCACGGTCAATTGAAGTCCCAGATCATCATTAAGTCCCTCCAGAAATTTCTCCTACTTAGCGGCATCATCAGCCACGTCTTCGGGAGCATACCTGGATAACTTACTGAATTCCTCCACATAATCACCAACAGAACGATTTCCCTGGCGTAAGTTGCGGAACTCATGCTTCTTCAAACTCAAAGCTCCAGCTGAAACATGTGTGGTACGGAACGCCTGCTGGAACTGATCCCAAGTCACATTGGTTATGGGGAATGTGGTGGTGGAACTCTCCCACCACGAAGTTGCTGGTCCATCCAGTTGTTGTGTGGCAAAGTGCACCTTCTCAGCATCAGTGCATCTTGTGGTGGTCAGCTCACTTCCGATCTTGTGAAGCCAGTCATTTGCGACGATCGGCTCCGTGCTGCTAGAGAACACAGGTAGTTTCAATCTCAAGAAACAAGTAAGGTTGTCGACTGGGGGTGGTGGCGGTGGGTTGTTGTTGTTGTTGTTGTTGTTGTTGTTCTAGTTCTGATTATCGATGAGCATCTGCATGAGGACATTCTGGTTCTGGATCAACTGGGTAAGTTCCGATGGGAATTCCATGTCACATCTCGGAGGCATCTATTCGATTTAGAGTGGGTGAGAAATTAGAATAGAATAAGGGCCTAATGAGAGAAATCACTACCCATATGCTTATGATAGCAAGAAAACTCCAAATCAAGCAATTCACACAGATCACACCAGACAAGCAAAACCTACAGGTAAGGTCATATCCACAAGAGATATGATCTCTTCATACTACTGCAAACCATAGTTGGACTCAACTTGGTAGTGGTGGTCTGAACTAAATCTCCTCAAATCAAAGTCAATTCTAGCTCTTCTTCGTCAATGTTGTCTTCATAGGTCATGGTCTCATCGGGCTGAGCAACTTGGTGATGGGGTTCAATAACTATTTTATTGAAGTAGGGAAGAGATAGAAATGAATAGAGAAGAGCATAGACCAACGGATATATAAGGAAGTAGTAAAATAGAGTTTTCTTCTTCCTATGGCTTTCCATTTCCTAGTGGTCGTGTCCTATAGTCAGCGTGTGCTTTGATACCATCTTGTAGCAACCCGACCCAAATGGATCGAAGTCTCTGTGCTTAAGTGTCATCCCTAGATCAGTATGCTCACACACACAGTACTCGAGGAATTATAATAGAGTTCAATCACACGCTTTATTACATTAAGGTCCTCAAAAGAGTATTTATTACAATAATATGGCCAAAGGCCATCTAAATAAAAATAACCACGGAAGCATCGAAGGTGAATGAGTCCATCCAACTCCATGGCAAACTGAGTGTACAACAACGACCTATCGCACCTTAATCCTCGTCAGAAAAGTCCGCAACATGAAACATTGCAGCCATGTAGGTCAACACATGGAGTATGCTGGCAATTTCACACCATAGAATAATGATGAACAAGACTATCTCTATATGCAAATTTAGCTGGTGGGGGCTCTAAGTTTAATTTTTGCACAAAGCAAATTTTACCCTACAACAAACGAATAAAATTTTATTTACTACTAAACTAAAATGCCATTATTGAGAAGGTTCCTCCAACTCAATCCAACAGAATAGAGTGATGAGATCAACCAATAATTTCACTTCTAGATACTCAAGTTGTCCATAATTGGGGCGACTAATCATGATTAGTTTGTGTCCCCGGTTATGGACAACTTGAGTATCTAGAACTGAATTATTGGTTAACCTCATCACTCTTTTAATGAAATTATTGGGATACTAATAACTTGGGAATTTTGGGATTGAGTTGGAGGAACCTTCTCAATAATGGAATTTCAGTTTAGTAGTAAATAAAAATGTATTCCTTTGTTGTAAGGTAAAATTTGCTTTATGCAAAAAATTAAACTTAGAGCCTCCACCAGCTAAATTTGCATATAGAGATAGTCGTTTTCACTATTATTCTATGATAGGAAATTCCCAGCATATTCCATGTGCTGACCTACACGGCTGTAACGTCTCATGTTGCAGAGTTTTCCGGCAAGGATTAAGGTGCGATAGGTCGTTGTTCTACACTCAGTTTGCCGTGGAGTTGGATCGACTCATTTACCTTTGATGCTTCCACAATTATTTTTATTTAGATGGCCTTTGGCCATATTATTGTAAGAAATACTCTTTTGAGGACCTCGATGTAATAAAGTGTGTGATCGAACTCTGTTATAATTCCTCGAGTACTGTGGGTGTCAGCATACCGATCCAGGGATGACACTTAAGCACAGAGACTTGGATCCATTTGGGTCTGGTCGCTACAAGGATTATGCCCGAGTACATTGTCGCCTACCGGAACAACCAGGCGGCAGCAGGAGAGGAGCCTCAGGAGTGGGACCCTTTGGTGCCCGCTCCCCAACACTTCAACATGGGACCTGATGGTTTCTTCGAGTGGTGATTACCAAGTTAGGCCAAAAGCCTAAGCTTGAGGGAGTATGTATTTCCACTGACATTACATTCATGTTCACACATTTCACTCCAGTTGTCAGTGTCCACACTTTTTCATTGTATTATCCATGTTAGATTTATTTTATTGCTTTCTTCTTGTGTGTTTGAAAAACATTGAGAAAATCCAAAAATATCTCTTACTTCTTTTCTGTTTTTCTTTCTAGTTTAATTAGTTGTAGTATTAAAAGAAAACCCAAAAAGATTTCCTTGTTCTTCTTTTACTTGTTGGGAGCTTTCCCGTGTAAATAGTTTTTCTCATTTTTGTTTTATTTTCTCCTTTCCGTAGTTTGTTTTCTTTTAGAAAAAAACTAAAAACTCAAAAAATATTTCAGTGTGTTTCTCTAAATTTCTTTTTCTGAGTCATACCGAGGAGAAGACCATGGTGAAAATGTTGAGTGGCTCTCATATGCATTATTGTTGATTAACAAAGAGCTCAAATTGCTTTGTCTTCTCCTCTGGAATAAAGTGTTTGCAAATTCCAGCCTAGTCCACGGCACTCTTGCACTACTATCATTTTCATATCATTTGGTCATGCAAGTGAAAGGCAATAATGATGATATTTGATGAACTGGCCATGGCAGAGAGAAACGGGTATGAACTCAACTTGTCCTGTTTTTGTAAATATGTTTAACCTAGTATCTATGATTCGGACTATTATGATTAAACATGTTTGCAATGACCCTTAGATATTATAGTTTCTCATGCCATGCTTAAGTAGCTAGGAGTGGATAATGATTTATCTTGGATGTCGACATCAGGTTAAAATGATTGTGATGTAGTATGATGATATGGTATCCTCCTCTGAATGTTCGACTGGCTTGACTTGGCGCAAGTTCATGCATGTAGTTGAATCAAAACCAACATAGCCTCTATGATATTTATGTTCATTGTGTTCATATCCTACTCATGCTAGTATCCAATGTTACTTACGCATAATGCATGTTCATGACCATTTTCGCTCTCTAGCTGGCCGCTTCTCAACCTATTTGCTAGCCTTCGCCTATACTAAGCGAGAATACTGCGTGTGCATCAAAATCCTTAAACCCAAGTTATTCCAGATGAGTCCACCATACCTACCTATATGCGGTATTACCCTACCGTCCTAAGTAAATTTGCACGTGCCACCTCTAAAAAACTTCAAACGAATATCCTTTTTGTGTGCCTGGATTGTTCATAGAGTGACAAGAGGTAGTCAGTATCTGATAACCCACAAGTATAGGGGATCGCAACAGTTTTTGAGGGTAGAGTATTCAACCCAAATTTATTGATTCGACACAAGGGGAACCAAAGAATATTCTCAATTATTAGAAGCTGAGTTTTCAATTCAACCACACCTGACTGACTTAATATCTGCAGCAAAGTATTTAGTAGCAAAGTAGTATCGGAGTAAGGTAACAGTGGCAAAAGTAAAAGCAGCAGTTTTGTACCAAATGTAACAGTGGCAACGGAGAAGTAACTTAGCAAAGATCAATATGAAATGAGCTCGTAGGCAATGGATCAATGATCGATAATTATGTCGGATGTAATTCATCATGCAACAGTTATAACATAGGGTGACACATAACTAGCTCTAGTTCATCAATATAATGTAGGCATGTATTCTGAATATAGTCATACGTGCTTATGGAAAAGAACCTGCATGACATCTTTTGTCCTACCCTCCCGTCGCAGCGGGGTCCTAATGAAACTAAGGGATATTAAGGCCTCCTTTTAATAGAGTACCGGACCAAAGCATTAGCACTTAGTGAATACACGAACTCCTCAAACTACGGTCATCATCGGGAAGTGTCCCGACTATTGTCACTCTGGGGTTTGCTGGATCATAACACATAGTAGGTGACTATAACTTGCAAGATAGGATCAAGAACACTCATATATCCATGAAAACATAATAGGTTCAGACCTGAAATCATGGCACTCGGGCCCTAGTGACAAGAATTAAGCATGGCAAAGTCATAGCAACATCAATCTTAGAACATAATGGATACTAGGGATCAAACCCTAACAAAACTAACTCGATTACATGGTAAATCTCATCCAACCCATCACCGTCCAGCAGGCCTACGATGGGATTACTCACGCACGGCGGTGACCGTCATGAAATTGGTGATGGAGGATGGTTGATGATGACGATGGTGACGGATTCCCCTCTTCGGGGCCCTGAACAGACTCCAGATCAGCCCTCCCAAGGAAGAATAGGGCTTGGCGGTGGCTCCGTATCGTAAAACGCAATGAATCCTTCTCTCTTATTTTTTCTCCCCGAACGTGAATATATGGAGTTGGAGTTGAGGTCGGTGGAGGTCCAGGGGGTCCACGAGGCAGGGGGCGCGCCCTAGGGGGGGCGCGGCCCCCACCCTCGTGGCTAGGGTGTGGGCCTCCTTCTGTTGATTCTTTCGCCAATATTTTTTATTCATTCCAAAACATGACTTTGTGAAGTTTCAGGTCATTCTGAGAACTTTTATTTCTGCACAAGAATAACACCACGACAATTCTGCTGAAAACAGCGACAGTCCGGGTTAGTTCCATTCAAATCATGCATGTTAGAGTCCAAAACAAGGGCAAAAGTGTTTGGAAAAGTAGATGCGCTGGAGATGTATCCGTATCTTCCATGATAAGCAGGTTATTCTCATGACGAGTGTTGATTCACTCGTCCTTGCACGAGAGGGGCGGTAATAGGGATTCCCGATCCCGAATTCAAAGTGCAAATAATTAAACAAAACTCCCCCAGGACTGTTGTTGGTATGGACGGTACCTGTTGTTTTGGATCAGCCGTGGAGTGTGATTGCTAGTGGGGGGGAGTAAACCTTTACTTTTATCACTTGGGAACCACCACTAATGTGTTTAGCATGGAAGATACCGATAAATAATGGTCATGATGTAAACGAGAAGGGTGCATTTCTCAAAATTTCATTTACTTCTGTTTTAAAACTTGAGCTCTGGCACCTCTGCAAATCACTGCTTCCCTCTACGAAGGTACTATCTATTTTCTTTTATGTTGTGTCATCACCTTCTCAAATAAGAGCCAAAACCTAAGAGCACTATTGTCATCCGCATGCATTACGTGTAGCTAATGTTGGGTGCATCATGACTGGATCTTTTCTACCATGAATTACAATGTTTAGTTGCTGCTTGAACTTTGGAGGTGCTGTGCTTATATGTTTTGCGGTCTCGGAAAGGGCTAGCGAGATACCACTATTGTCATATTATATCATGGTTTTTTTGACAAAGTGTTGTCATTTGATATATCTTATTATTGCTTGCTAGTTGATTATGCCATTTATTTGAGTTATTGTAATTTTTAAGAGTTATTTTTGACATGTTTAGTCATAATCTTGTTGAAAACATGGGTGCTACTTAAGATTATTTATGTGAACAAGAGCAAAAGAGTTCGTCAAAGTTTTTCTTTATCACTTTCAGTTTATCAACTGAATTGCAGGAGGACAAGCAAAGGTTTAAGCTTGGGGGAGTTGATACGTCCCCGTCGTATCTACTTTTCCTAATGCCTTTCCTCTTGTTTTGGACTCTAATTTGCATGATTTGAATTAAACTAACCCGGACTGGCGTTATTTTCAGCAGAACTACCATGGTGTTGTTTTTTATGCAGAAATAGAAGTTCTCGGATTGGAACAAAACTTTGTAAGGACTTTTTATATAATAAAATATAATTTCTAGAGCCAAGAACCACCGGGGGGCACCTGGGTGGGCACAACCCCCCTTAGGCGCGCCCAGGTGGGTTGTCCCCACCTGGTGGCCCCGCAGACTCCAACCCTGATACTATAAATCACATATTTGGAGAAAAAATCAGGGAGGAAGAATTATCATGTTTCACGAGAAAAAGCCGTTGCCACCTCCCGTTCTTCATCAGGAGGCCAGATCTGGAGTCCGTTTGGGGCTCCGGAGAGGGGTATCTTCGATATTCATCATCACCAACCCTTCTCCATCGCCAGTTCCATGATGCTCCACACTGGGAGTGAGTAATTCCTTCGTAGGCTTGCTGGTCAGTGAGGAGTTGGATGAGATTCATCATGTAATCGAGTTAGTATCCATTATGTTGTGAAATTGATGTTCATATTACTTTGCCATGCTTAATGCTTGTCACTTTGGGTCCGGATGCCATGATTTCAGATCTGAACCGTTTATGTTATCACCATTATATCTATGTTCTAGATCCGATCTTGCAAGTTATAGCCACCTACTATGTGTTATGATCCATAAACCCTGGAGTGACAAAAGTCGGGATACTTTTCGGTGATGACCGTAGTTTGAGGAGTTCATGTATTCACTATGTGTTAATGCTTTCTTCCGATTCTCTATTAAAAGGAAGCCTTAATATCCCTTAGTTTCCAGTTGGACCCTGCTTCCACGGGAGGGTAGGACAAAAGATGGCATGCAAGTTCTTTCCATAAGCATGTATGAGAATTTACGGAATGCATGCCTTCATTATATTTATGAACCGGAGGTAGTTCCGTATCGCCCTACGTTATGACTGTTATATGATAAATATCATCCGACGAATTCACCGATCCAATGCCTACGAATTTCTCTTATATTGTTTCTGCTAAGTTACTACTGCTACTATCACTATTGCACTTGCTACAAAATCATTGCTATCACTGTTACCATTACTGTTGATGTTGCCATTACTATCAAAACTATTATACTACTTTGCTACCGATCACTTTGCTGTAGATAATTAATCTCCAGGTCTGATTGAACTGACAACTCAGCTGCTAATACTTGCAAATATTCTTTGGATCCCCTTGTGTCACTCAATAAATTTGGGTTGAATACTCTACCCTTGAAAACTATTGTGATCCCCTATACTTGTGGGTTATCAGTTACTATTACAAAAATCAGTATCTACTATCATTACTACACTTGTATCACCATTTCTTCGCCGAACTAGTGCACCTATACAAATTACATTGTATTTGGTGTGTTGGGGATACAAGAGACTCTTTGGTATTTGGTTGCAGGGTTGTTTGAGAGTGACCATGTTCATCCTATGCCTCCCACGGATTGATAAACCTTAGGTCATCCACTTGAGGGAAAATTGCTACTGTCCTACAAAACTCTACGCTTGGAGGCCCAACACGAGTCTACAAGAATAAGTTGTGTAGTGCACATCAAGCTCTTTTCTGGCGCGGTTGCCGGGGAGGTGAGTGCTTGAAGGTATATATTTAGATGTTGCAATTGAATCTTCTAGTTTCTTGTTTTATCACTAGTTTGGTTTATAAAAATAAAAGTACAAAAAATGGAATTGAGATGGTCTCATATTATTCATCTTTATCATGTCTTTCTTGAAAATTATGGAGCGGAAAATTGCGCTCAATTGATAGAATAAGAATTCAATAAAATGATTGGCATGAATGATGAGCATAATTTCAATGTTGTTAGTATGAACTCTATGAATATCAATGCTAATGCTGATTGCACAAGTCATGACAAAAATGTTTCTTATAAGCATGTCAATTTTCGTGGAGTGGAAAGACGTTGTGAAGACATGTCGTATAGGGATGATAGATTTTTTTTAAGAAGCATAAACATGATAGAACCAATTTTTTGCTCAAAGTGATAGATGGATTTGCTACAAAATTATCTTCTCTTTACCCTATTACTTGTGACTTTGCAATAAAGTTGGTCACCTTAATTTCCAATGCATGCTATTTTTGGGGTGTGAAGAATTGTCACATAAAAATGGTTCGTTTGAAGCATTCATATTAACGGACCATGCTGAAACTAATTTGAAAGAAATCCATATGTTTTGCATTGTAAATTGCAATAAAAATGCTTATATTGCCAACTATAGGAAGACGAGAAAACCAATCGAATATAAAAGGAATATTAATGAAAGGGTAAAGATTTCTACTTTCCCTCATATTGTTTCTCATGATGAAATAGGTGACAAGAAGGAGCTCCCTATTCAACCAATCTCTTCAATAAGAAGCTCCGAAAAATTAATTAAACCCACACATGGTGTGGTGAAGAAGAAGAAAAGAAGAAAGAGTAGAGGTAAAAAGGTATCCCTCCCAAATGATGTTGCTTGTATTGTTGTTGTGCCTCATGAAAATGAATCAAAAATAATTGTGGAAGATGATGCACTTGATGATGATATTGCTTCTTTGTCTTATGGCACAATGTCCGAGAGCACTATTAATGATGATTTTGTTATGTCTATTGCTTGTTGTGATGATTATGATTGGGAAGATAATCATACTTCTTATAATCTTGGAAATCTTTTTGGCACCATCTTGGGAAATTATGATGATAGCAATTGTTATACCGTCGGTGCTATTCATATTATTAATGATCAGAGTGATTATGCTTATGATATGCCAAGTCCCAAGCTTGGGGATGCTATGCTTAATGAAGATGATCTTTTTAGTCCCCCTACTTTGAATGATCAAATTTGCTATTATGATTGCATGCCTCCTATCTATGATGAGAACAAAGTTGCTACTTATGATGATTATGATGATGACATATATGTTATAGAGAATAATTATAACCATGAAACTTGTTATCATGATTTTAATTTTCAATCACATGATAGCTATTTTGTTGAGTTTGGTCCCACTACTATTCATGAGAATAAATTTGCTTACGTGGAGAGTAAGAAAATTTCTATGCTTGTGGATCATGAAAAGAATGCTTTATGTTATAGTTATATTGTTGAATTCATTCATGATGCTACTGAAAATTATTATGAGAGAGGAACATATGCTTGTAGGCTTCTCACTAATATCAAGTTTCTTCTCTTTATGTTGAAAGTTTCGAAGTTGCACTTGTTTTGCCTTCCTATGCTAGTTCATGCTTATTCCCATAAATTGTTTGCTCACAAAATCCCTATGCATAGGAAGTGGGTTAGACTTAAATGTGCTTGTCATCTGATTCATGATGCTTTCGTTATGTTTCAGTTCTTAACTTTTATGTGAGCACCATTTAAATCATCATGCCTAGATAAAAGTCATTAAATAAAGCGCTTGTTGGGAGACAACACAACATTTACCACTACTGTTTTTATGTGTCACATGATTAGGCTAATCTAGTAATCATTTTTCTAGCTTTTGTTTCAATAAAGTACTCCCTCCGTTCGGAATTAGTTGTCGTAGAAATGGATGTATCTAGATGTATTTTAGTTCTAGATACATCCATTTCTGAGACAAGTAATTCCGAACGGAGGGAGTACCAAGTAAAGCCTTTGGGATAGTGTGCATGATAGTTGACTTGATTCTGTGCAAAAACAGAAACTTTTGCGCTTAGTCTAGGAATTTTTAAAATTCACTATAATGTGATTTTGATTTGAATATTTTACAGATGATTGATATACGAATTCTCTATGTTGTCCAAAATTTTCAGAAGGTTTGGAGTAGCATAACCATGGTCGGAGTCCAGATTATTACATATTGTTCTGTTTTTGATAGATTCTATTTTCAATGCATAGTTTGCTTGCTTTATAGTTTCTATGGCTTATATTTCTCAATATAAATTGTGGAAATGAGAAGGTATAGTAGGCATCGTGTAAGAACAATTATGAATCTTTTCTTTGACAGTACCAAAGTGAATGATTTGTCTTTATCATACTAACCTATCTCACGAAGTTTCGTTAAGTTTTGTGTGATTGAAGTTTTCAAGTTTTGGGTGAGATATCGATGTGAGGAGAATAAGGAGTGGCAAGACCCTAAGCTTGGGGATGCATAAGGCATCCCCAAGGTAATATTGAAGGAAGATCCAAGCAACTAAGCTTGGGGATGCCCCGAAAGACACCCCCTCTTTCGTCTCCAACAATATCGATAACCTCACTTGGAGCTATATTTTCATTTGTCACATGGTATGGGTCTTGCTTGGACAGTAATTTTCTTTTATTAGGATTTGCTTGTTGTTATTTAGAATAATATTTTGCATCTTTTATGTCAATAAAAGTGGTAAGGATAGCCTTCACAATGATTATTTTGCAAGTATATGAGTTGTTTCAAAACAGAAAGTTTATCGATGTTGCAAAAATTCTCAAGAAAAGTAAGAATGGGATAAATGGTCGAAATGTTTTGCACAATAAGCTATGATAAATTTTCTACAATGTGGTAAATTTTCAGAATTTTTGGAATTAAATAAATATGGATGTTGCTTCATCCTTTATAGATTGTTCTGTTTAGACAGATTGCTATTATAATTACATTGTTTGCATATGTTTGCTTGTTTAATGATTCTATTTGAGGATATGAGTATTAAATATGCAGAGGCATTTAGTATGCAATGTTAAATTATAATTTTAGTGATTTGCTACAGTAGAGAATGATAAGGTGTTGCATTGATTTATACTAATGTATCTTATGATTTCTTGTTGAGTTTTGTGTAGATGAAGTTTTTAAGAATTAGGAAAACTGTGTTATGAGAAGAATGAAGAATATACAAGAGCTCAAGCTTGGGGATGCCCAAGGCATGCTAACATAATATTTCAAGAACTCTCAAGAATCTAAGCTTGAGGATGCCCCGGTAGGCATCCCACCTTTTTTCATCAACAATTATTGGTTAGTATTGGTTGAGCCTAAGTTTTTGCTTCTTCACATGAGTGTGCTATTATTAGAATTCCATTTTATTTTGGTTTCCTTGATGTTTTAATAAAATACTTAGATCTGAAAGTTTTTAAATAAAAAAGAGTCCTCATACGCTACCCATTTACATAACTACTCACTTGATCTTCACTTATATCTTTTTGGAGTAGTTTGTCATTTACTCTCATGCTTCACTTAGATTATTTTGAGAGTTGAATTTTTTTAAGAAATACTTATGCTCATGTTCTTCACTTAAATTTATTTGAGCTTGTCAAAAGCAATTACAATATATGAAACTAGTCCCAAAGTGATAGATATTCAAGAGGTATATAATAAAAACTTTCATGAAGATCATTGGACAAAATAAACTTGATTCTTTGTAATTTGAGATATGATGATAGTGATATGTGAGTCATGTTGGTGAGTAATTATGCTTTAGTAAGAATATTGATGTTAAGGTTTGTGATTCCCTATGCAATCACGAAAGTCAATAGTTATGCAATGAAATTACATCCTACTTGTGGTGCATTATTCGGTGTTAGTTATGCTTAATGCTCACATATGTGATTTTTCATTTCTTGGTTGGTTGCTTCTCAATATTTTTGCTAGCCTCCACTTGTACTAAGTAGAAATACTACTTGTGCATCCAAAATCTTTAAACCCAGTTTTGCCATATGAGTCCACCATACCTACCTATATGCGGTATTTCCGTGCCGTTCTAAGCAAATTTGTATGTGCCATCTCTAATTTTCAAAATAATTTCCTTTTTGTGTGCTCGTACCGCTCATGAAACGGTAGGGGGTGGCTGATATTTTCCATGCTAGATGTGTTATTCTCAAGATGATTGTTTATTCACTTGTAATTGCACGAGAGTACGACAAAGGTAATAGGGATGCCTGATACGTCTCCAACGTATCTATAATTTTTCATTGTTCCATGTTGTTATACTATCATTCTTGGATGTTTTACAATCATTTTATAGAAAATTTATATCATTTTTTGGGACTAACCTATTGACATAGCGCCAAATGCTAGTTGATGTTTTTTGCTTGGTTTTTACATCGCAAAAAATCAATATCAAACGGAGTCCATATGCAGCGAAACTTTTTGGAGATTTTTTTGGACCAGAAGACATCCAGTGGGCCAGAGAAGCACCTGGAGGTGCCCCGAGGGGGCACAACCCACTAGGGCGCGCCTGGGGTGCAGACACGCCCAGGTGGGTTGTGCCACCTTGGTGGCCTCCTGCATCGCCTCTTCGCTCAATAAATGCCCAAATATTGCAAAAACCCTAGGGGAGTTGATGAAATTTTGTTCCAGCCGCTGCTAGTTCCAGAACCACGAGATCCAATCTAGAGCCCTTCTCTGGCACTCTGTCGGAGGGGGGAAATCATCACCGGTGGCCATCTTCATCATCCTTGCGGCCACCATAATGAGGAGGGAGTAGTCCACCCTCAGGGCTGAGGGTTTGTACCAGTAGCTATGTGTTTAATCTCTCCCTCGTGTTCTTGAGATGTCACAATCTTGATGTATCGCGAGCTTTGTTAATATAGTTGGATCATATGGTGTTTTCCCCTCTCCATCTTGTTGTGATGAATTAAGTTTTCCCTTTGAGATTTTGTTTTATCGGATTGAATACTTTTATGGATTTGAGGACCCCTGATATATGTCTTGCATATGAATACCCATGGTGATAATGGGGTATTATTTTGATTCACTTGATATATGTTTTGGCACTCAACTCGTGGATTCCCGAGGTGACATTGGGGTAATCTACGCATAGGATTTGATGCACGTTCTTGTCTTTGTTTCTCTGGTAGAAATCTTGGGGCACTCTTTGAGGTTCTTTGTGTTGGATTGAGTATTATGAATATGAAATTATTTGGTGTTATTCTAGTATGAACTCTTGGATAGATCGATCGGAAAGAATAGCTTCGAGGTGGTTTCGTACCCTACAAACAATTTCTTCTTATGTTCTCTGCTAGATAAAAACTTTGGAGTGATTCTTCATTGCATGTTGAGGGATGGTTATGTGATCCAATTATATTAGCATTGCTAAGATATTGCACTAGTGCAATTACGGACCCTAGGCCTCATTTTTCAAGCATTGCAATACCGCTTGTGCTCCGATTTATCAATTGCTACCTTGCTGTTTTTATTGTTCCTATTACAAAAATCAATATCTACTGTCGTTACTACACTTTTATCACCATCTCTTCACCGAACTATTACACCTATACAAATTATCATTATATTTGGTGTGTTGGGGACACAAGAGACTTTTTATTATTTGGTTGCAGGGTTGTTTGAGAGAGACCATCTTCATCCTACACCTCCCACGGATTGATAAACCTTAGGTCATCCACATTAGGGAAAATTGCTACTGCCCTACAAAACTCAGCACTTGGAGGCCCAACACGTGTCTACAAGAATAAAGTTGCATAGTAGACATCAATGCCCAGTACCGAAATGAAAAATGAATTTACTTTATGTTGTCAAATAATAAATTCCTTGGAAAGTGTTGGTATGGACGGCACCCGTGCATATGACTAGCCGTGGAATGTGAAAGCATGGTGGAAAAAGGAATAAACTTTATTTTCTATTTGGGAACCGCCTATGATATATCTAGCATGGAAAGTATTGGGAACTACTTGATCATTTTCGTTGACAGGAAAAGCATGCCACCCAAAAATGTTTTATCTCTCTTTTTTGCTTTGAGTTTTGGCACCTCTACAAATCCCTACTTCCCTCTACGAAGGGCCTTTCAATTTACTTTATGCAATTTTTATTTTTATTTGAGTCTCCATCTTATCTTATAAGGCACCAACTAAGGGGCACTATGATCATACTTGAGCATTGGATGTAGCTAATATGCGAGTGTGTTTCATGAATGGATCAATGATTGAGCATGATGGGCTAGGGATAACTTTCTTTAGTGTTGATATTTTGAAATACATGGTTGCTTGTTGATATGCTTGAGTATTGAAATCTTCATGTCAAAATTAGACTATTGCTTTGAACCATATAAAAGCCCATATGTCTGTGCTACAAAAGAAAAGAATATACGATGAACATGTTAGGCAGCATACCACATCAAAAATTCTGTTTTTATCATTTACCTACTAGAGGACAAGTAGGAATTAAGCTTGGATATGCTGATACGTCTCCAACGTATCTATATTTTTTGCTTGTTCCATGTTGTTATATTATCATTCTTGGATGTTTTACAATTATTTTGCAGCAACTTTATGTCATTTTTTGGGACTAGCATATTGACATGGTGCACAGTGCCAGTTGCTATTTTGCTTGTTCTTTTACTTCGCAAAAAATCAATACCAAACGAATTCCAAACGTAGCAAAACTTTTTGGAGATTTTTTTTGGACCAGAAGACATCCAGTGTGCCAAAGTACCAGAGGGGTGCCTCGAGGGGGCACAACCCACCTGGGCGCGCCTGGGGCCCTAGGTGCGCCCTGGTGGGTTGTGCCCACTGTCGGTGTCAAAACCGGCGGATCTCAGGTAGGGGGTCCCGAACTGTGCGTCTAAGGCTAATGGTAACAGGAGACTGGGGACACGATGTTTTACCCAGGTTCGGGCCCTCTCGATGGAGGTAATACCCTACTTCCTGCTTGATTGATCTTGATGATATGAGTATTACAAGAGTTGATCTACCACGAGATCAGAGAGGCTAAACCCTAGAAGCTAGCCTATGGTATGATTGTTGTTGTCCTACGGACTAAACCCTCCGGTTTATATAGACGCTGGAGGGGGCTAGGGTTACACAGAGTCGGTTACAGAGAAGGAGATCTATAATTCGGATCGCCAAGCTTGCCTTCCACGCAAAGGAGAGTCCCATCCGGACATGGGACGAAGTCTTCAGTCTTGTATCTTCATACTCCAACAGTCCGGCCAAAGTACATAGTTCGGCTGTCCGGATACCCCCTTATCCAGGACTCCCTTAGTAGCCCCTGAACCAGGCTTCAATGACGATGAGTCCAGCGCGTAGATTGTCTTCGGCATTGCGAGGCGGGTTCCATCTCTGAATACTCCAAGATAAATTCCGAACACAAGGACCGTGTCCGGCTCTGCAAGACAGATTTCCTATACCACCATAGAGAGAATAATAGACCACGAATCTAATATGCTGATAACTCTTCGTAGCGTGACATCACGCCACGGCCCGGTCATTATTCGAACCGTTTTCTACAACCTGCTTCCGCACATATTGCGAGGCAGTTTCCTTGGCGTGTCTTGTCAAAGCAGAGATCGTGTCCCCTTATCACGGGATCTCCATCAATACGGGTATAGGTGACCCAACCAGCGCCATCAATCGAGGCGCTTGGAAAATAAGTGATTTCGAGAGGCAAGTGGGGAGGCGCACATTCTGCACCGCCTTTATAAAGGTACAAGGGTCTCCCGTTTTCACCCACACCTTCTTCCTCCTTTGCTCATCCGTTCTCGCACTCTCGAGCTCCAGCGCCCAAGCTCTCACCTTCTCTGTAGGACCGCAGCATGTCCGGAGTGGGAGGCAAGTGGATGGCCTCCTCTGTCACAGAGGAGGACATTACCAAGCTTCGGGAGGCCAGATACCTGGCCGAGAGAATCACGCACAGGCTTCTGGCAGAGAGACAGATTACCCCCACCCCAAAGTCTCAGGAGAAAGTAGTGTTTCTCCCTCATTTCGTTCGCGGATTAGGATTTCCACTCCACCTGTTTGTCCGCGGGCTCATGTATTACTACGGGCTAGATTTTCACAATCTAGCCCCGAATTTCGTCCTCAACATCTCGGTGTTCATCATTGTGTGCGAGGCCTTCCTCCGCATCAAGCCCCACTTCGGCCTGTGGTTGCAAATCTTCTGCGTGAAGCCGAAGATCGTGAGCGGCCAACAGGCGGAGTGCGGAGGTGCCATGGTGGGAAGAATGCCCAACGTTATATGGCTCGACGGCTCCTTCGTGGATACCGTGAAAGGGTGGCAATCTGGGTGGTTCTACATCACCGAGCCGCGCGATGCCAACTAGGTGGCGGCCCCAAAATTCAGATCCGGAATCCCTATGCAGCTCACTTCTTGGGAGAAGAAGGGCCTGGCCTGGGGCAAACCCACGAAGCTGACCGGACTCGAGACCTGCATCAGAAGTATGAGGGACAAGAAGATCAAGCTCGTCAACATGGTCCAGGTCATGCTCGTTTGTCGGATTCTCCCATGCCAAAGATGGGCATTCGATATGTGGGAGTTTGATCCGGTCGAACACCAGATGTTGCTGGAACTCTTCGACACGACGCACAAAGAAGTCTGGAAGGTACTGTTCAAGGCCAGCGAAGCTCCTCCCCCTCTTTTCGAGGACCATGGGCTCAGCGCAAAGTGCCTCGCCAGTCCGGTAAGTCCTCTGACTATTACAAGATGTTCCTTTCCCAGTACATTCATGGGAGGATTTTCAAGTCACCATGCTGACCAAACAGGATTGGGTGGAGAAGGCGGAGTGGATTGGCTGTCCGGCTTCGTTGCCTGAGGTTCCAGTAGACGCACTCCTAGCGGAGATGCTGGTTTCGGCGCCTTACAAGGTGCCGGAGAAAAAGGCCGAAAAGAAGGCCACGGAGACCCGGAAGGGTCTCCGGCGCGAGGCCGCACCAGAGGCCTCACCGGAAGATGACGAGGCGCACTCCCACGAAGGGGAGGGGAGAAAGAGGAAGGCCGCCTTAACTGAGGGGGCCGAAGGATCCAAGAAGGCGGTCGCGGGGGCCAAAAGGTCTCCGGCGTAGGGCCGTGATAGACTCATCATCCGAGGATGACAAGGAAGATCCCCCCCCCCCGAAGATGGGGTAAAACATGAAGAAATGCCCCCTCCTCGTACTGGGGAGGAGAAGAAAAGGAAGGCCGCCCTGTCGGGGGAGGCCGGGACGCCGAAGAAGGGAAAGGCGTCCCTTCCCGATCACTCCACTACCGCTGTTTACAGCGATGAGGAGTGGCTGCCCATGGGCAAGCCCCGGGCGAGGTCGTAAGTATCCGCATTCTGTAGTACTTTTTCGTGCGACTTTGACCTCATGGCTTGTAATAACGCTGAATACGTATGTGCAGTCTGGACGGGTCCAATCTCGGGGTGTCCTCTTCGCAGGAGTCTCTGGGCGAGTCGGAGATCAATTCACTCCCGACGGCCACCTCCCCATGACCTGCGGATGACACCGAGGTGTTGTTCTGAAGGATACCAGAGCAGGCGGCGACGATTCCGGAGACGCCCCAAGGCAAAATCCCAGACGCCGGGCGCGTGGGGGGTAAGACCCACCATGGATTACGCTGACGGGAGCCACAGCAAGTCTGGCTCCCAGCCGGTTACTGTGTCAGAGCCTCCAAAGGTTCCGGACTCCGGAAGGCAGCCCCTCGCAAAGGAGAGCGATCCGGCCGTGCTGATGACCTCCGCCCAGCCGGAGGCATCGGATAATTTGTTGGAAGTGCTTCGAGGCGCTTCCATCGATGATGAGCATCGTACTCTTATGTGTACAGTGATTGAGAAGGTTCGGTTCGCCAAGAGCGGATTGACCGAAGCCTACACCAGCCTACTAATAGGTTTTGAGGTAAGTAATGAAAAAGTGTGAGGAAATATCACCCGATAGACAGTAGCCCCTGATACTCTGGTTGGTGTTCGGGAGGAAAAGCCAAACGGAGGGTCAATTAAAAAACCACAGGAAGCTAATAGTACTTGTCTTATGTGAACAAACAGGCATTGCTGCTGACCGCCGCTGCTCGCATGGCTGAGGTTGCCGGACTCAAGCGCGACCTGGGGCAGGCCGAAAAAGAGCTCGGCCTCGTGAAGAAGCTGCTCGAGGAGAACAAAGGTAAGTGAAACCCCGTCCTTGTGCCGTATAGAGGAGAAAAAAGTGATGATGCTAACAAAAAGCATCATGGTTTTTGATAGGAACCGCGACTGAAGTGGCGGCCCTGAAGAAAGCGCTATCCGTAGCCGAAGCCAAGGCGGCTACGGAGCGCACCGAGCGCGAGAAGCAAGATGCTCGGGTGGGGGAGGTACAGCAAGAGCTCCAGGAGCTCGACAAGAAGTTCGAGTCCTTGGAGCGTGACTTCAAGATGCAAGAGTCTGAGCTTGCGAAGGCCCTCCAGAGCGCGACAGATGCCAAGGCCGAAGCCTAGAAGGCCCTCCAGGAGATCCAGGTGGCCAAGAAGGTAGCGGAGGGTAAGGCATTCTTTATGCAAAGCAAGCATGTGGAGGAGTCATTTCTTTTACTTACACGAATTCGGAGCTCTCTCGGGGCATTCGCAGATCTGCCACGCCGCATTTCGGATGCCGCAGAGTTCTATCATGCTAAAGAGGGGAGCTCAAGGAAGAAGCTATTCTGGTCCCAATACATTGGGACCGAACACCCAATGCCTCTAAGTGACCAACTGAAGCAATTGGTCGAACTCCACAATGCGGCCGAACTGGCCATGAAGGACCTCATAGTCCGGATGTGGCCTGGCGAGCCCCTGCCCGACAGCTACTTTGGCCTGATAAAGCGGATGGTGAATGCTTGTCCACGGCTAGAAGTTATCAAGCAGTCCGTCTATATTGAGGGTGCCCGACAGGCCTTTGCCCGCGCGAAGATGCATTGGGCCAAACTGGATGCTGAGAAGCTCGTGAAGGACGAACCCCCGGACGGTAAGGAGCATCACTACCCCGAAAAATATTATGATGGCGTTATGAAAGGCGCTTGGCTTGTGACAAATGAATGTCCCAAGAACATAATCTTTGAGTGAATGTACTCATGTCATCTTTGTAATATGAGAACGAGTTTGTTTGCGCTATATAACACTTTGTTTGATTTAAAATATTACCTTCTCTGCGGCCGTTTATCAAAATCTGAAAGTAGGCTAGTCGTCGGCTTCCGCTCCCTTGTAACTAGTACTGGGGTGTTCGTGGAAAACCCAAACACTCTTTATCCAAATTCTTGGTCCTTTAAGGAGGTGTTTAGCGCAGCGAACAAGGCAATCGGACTATTCGGCTTTATAACTCTCACTTGGCCATAGAAGTCTATAATTTTAAATTTCGACGAAGCCCATAGTATTCGGAAGGCTGAACTGGGGCGCTATACACACCTAAATCGGGCAAGGCCGATTCTTCGCCTTAAGCGGAAAAAATCTTTAAGGATTTAGTACCTCGCGAACAGTGACCAGCTCTCGCCGCATCATGACAGTCAGTTTTCGGCTTTCTCTACTGAGGTGCTCGTCCGGAAGAACCGGGACACAATCGCAGTAGTTCTCCCTACGCTACCTTAGCCGATATAACGGAACGTAAGGTACCAAAACAAGGGAGCCGGGCTAACCCAACTATTGACCCAAGACATGATTCAGAGCTGATGCATATAATGTTATAAGTTCGGGGTGCCGCACTGTCGAAAGTGTTCGGACTTTTGTTGCCATATTATGGGGCTCAATAGAAAGCCCCTGGCGCACGGATCGTACCAAAGTGTTTGGATCCAGCATTAAATAAATATTCAAGGGAAAATATGAAGATAGTAATAAGAAGCTGACGCTATATACTATTTCCCATTGTTATTTGGATAATACGGCAAGGCGTATGTGTACGATTAATGCATTAAGCAGAGAAAAATAGGACTATTTGACATGTCCTATCCAAGGGCAGGCTGCATGCAGGCATGTAAAAACAGGTATAACGATCATTGAAAGAGACCACCTGGGTATTCCCTCGTGTGCAAAGCCTCTGGCCTCCTTGGTGTTCCCCTCGGTGATGAGTCTGATAGTCCGGTTCTCTGAAGGGGCTTCCCGAAAGTGGGGTCCTGGAAAGAAAGGAAGTTAAAGGATGTGCGGGCCTTGTGGGGGCTGAACCGCAATGTGAGCTGCATTGTCGACTTGCCTCCGCATATGCCCATGGTATTTTGAGTGCGTAGTTGTGTACGCATGGCACAAATGCCTCCTCAGTGGGGCTATTGCGGAGACCAAATTGCTAATCGAGCTCTTGGCGCGCCTGACCATCCTGCTATGGGGTGCTCCGGACTCGCTTGACGGTGCTTGGGGTTGTTGTTGCCGAATAGGCTGTCTGCCGAAGAATGTTGCTTTGTACTTTGGCCGCAAGGGCCGCAATATGTTCTTCCGTACGGAGGGAGCGGTCTGTGTTTCCATTGACTGTTATAACCCCGCAGGGTCCTGGCATTTTGAGCTTGAGGTATGCATAGTGCGGTACTGCATTGAATCGAGCTAACGCAGTTCGTCCCAGTAGTGCGTGATAGCCACTACGGAAAGGGACGATGTCGAAGATCAACTCCTCGCTTCAGAAATTATCCGGAGATTCGAAGACCACTTCCAGTGTTATTGAGTCCGTGCAGCAGGCCTCTACCCCTGGAATTACAGCTTTAAAGGTGGTTTTGGTTGGCTTGATCCGTGAGGGATCTATGCGCATTGTGCACACTGTGTCCTAATAGAGCAGGTTCAGGCTACTACCATCGTCCATGAGGACTCGCGTGAGATGGAGTCTGTCGATGATTGGGTCAAGCACCAATGCGGCTGAGCCGCTGTGACGGATGTTGGTGGGATGGTCCCTACGATCAAAGCTGATCGGGCAGGATGACCATGGGTTGAACTTTGGGGCGACAGGCTCCATCGCATAGACGTCCCTAAGTGCACGCTTTCGCTCCCGTTTAGGGATGTGAGTGGCGTAGATCATGTTTACCATTTTCACCTGGGGGGAATTTCTTTTGTCCCCCAGTGTTCGGACGCCGGGGCTCCTCGTCATCATTGCTATGCAGCCCCTTGTCCTTGTTCTCGGCATTTATCTTGCCGGCCTGTTTGAACACCCAGCAATCTCTGTTAGTGTGATTGGATGGTTTATCAGGGGTGCCGTGAATCTGGCACGAGCGGTCGAGTATGCGGTCCAGACTGGATGATCCTGGATTGTTTCTTTTAAACGACTTCTTCCACTAACCAGATTTGGAGCTGCTGAATCCTGCATTGACTGACGTATCTTCGGCATTGTCCCGTTGTTCCGACGCTTATGTCTATTGTGCCAGAGTTTCCTGGCGCGGTGTTACTGCGAGCCAGCCAGCTGTCCTCGCTTGCGCAAAAGTGGGTCATTAGTGTCGTGAGGGCCGCCATGGACTTCGGTTTTTCTTGGCCGAGGTGTCGGGCAAGCCACTCATCGTGGATATTATGCTTAAAGGCTGCTGTCGGTGTCAAAACCGGCGGATCTCGGGTAGGGGGTCCAGAACTGTGCGTCTAGGCGGATGGTAACAGGAGATGAGGGACACGATGTTTTACCCAGGTTCGGGCCCTCTTGATGGAGGTAAAACCCTACATCCTGCTTGATTAATATTGATGATGTGTGTTACAAGAGTAGATCTACCACAAGATCAAGGAGGCTAAACCCTAGAAGCTAGCCTATGGTATGATTGTTGTTCGTCCTATGGACTAAAGCCATCCGGTTTATATAGACACCGGAGAGGGCTAGGGTTACACAGAGTCGGTTACAATGGTAGGAGATCTACATATCCGTATCGCCAAGCTTGCCTTCCACGCCAAGGAAAGTCCCATCCGGACACGGGACGAAGTCTTCAATCTTGTATCTTCATAGTCTTGGAGTCCGGCCGATGATGATAGTTCGGCTATCCGGACACCCCCTAGTCCAGGACTCCCTCAGTAGCCCCTGAACCAGGCTTCAATGACGATGAGTCCAGCGCGCATGTTGTCTTCGGCATTGCAAGGCGGGTTCTCCCTCCGAATAATTCATAGAAGATTGTGAACACCAGGGTAGTGTCCGGCTCTGCAAAGTAATTTCCACATACCACCGTAGAGAGAATAATATTTACACAAGTTCAATCTGCTGACGTATTTCGTGGCATGACGTCACACCACTACCAAGCCTTTACTCGAATTGTTTTTATTATACCACCTTAGCGCATTTAGCGAAGCGGTTTCCTTGGCACGTCTTGTCGAAGCAGAGATCGTGTTCCCCTTATTCCGGGATTCCCATCAATACGGACGTGGGTAACCCAACCGCGCCATTGATTGCGGCGCTTGGGAGATAAGCGAGTTTTATCGGGCCGGTGGAGACGCATGTTTTCGTCCGCCCATATAAGGGGATAAAGATCCAACCCTATTACCTGCGCCTTCTTCCTCCTTGGCTTATCCATCTCTGCGAACCCGAGCTCCAATGCCCAAGCCCGCACATCTCACCTCCACCTTCTCCAACCATGTCCGGAGCAGGAGGCAAGTGGATGGCCTCCTCCGTCACGGAGGGGCAGATCCAGAAGTTGCGCAGCGCCGGATACCTATCCAGTGACATCGCGCACCGGCTCCCCATCGAGGGAGAGCTCGTTCCCACCCCCAAGCCCCATGAGAGGGTAGTATTCCTTCCCCATTTCCTCCGCGGACTGGGCTTCCCACTCCATCCCTTTGTCCGGGGGCTCATGTTCTACTATGGCCTGGATTTCCATGATTTGGCCCCGAATTTCATCCTCAACATCTCGGCGTTTATCGTCGTGTGTGAGGCCTTCCTCTGCATCCGGCCCCACTTCGGCTTATGGCTCAAGACCTTCAGTGTCAAGCCGAAAGTTGTGAAGGGCAGTCAAGCGGAGTGCGGAGGCGCCATGGTGGGCAGGATGTCCCACGTTACCTGGCTCGAGGGCACTTTCGTGGAAACCATCAAGGGGTGGCAATCGGGGATGTTCTACATCACCGAGCCGCGTGACAACGAATGGGCAGCGGTCCCCGAATTCAGATCCGGCATCCCCACACGGCTCACCTCCTGGAAAGAGAGTGGCCGGACATGGGGTGATTCGGAGGAGCTGACCGGACTCCAAGCTTGTATCCAAAAGCTAGTGGACAAGAAGCTCAAGCTTGTCAACATAGTCCAGGTCATGCTCATCCGCCAGATTCTCCCGTGCCAACGACGGGGCTTCAACATGTGGGAGTTCGATCCGGCGCAGCACCAGACTCTCAATGGGCTCTTCGACATTACGTACGAAGATGTCTGTAAGGTGCTGTTCAAGGGCGCCGAGGCCCCCGCATCCGCAACCGAAGATCGCGGATTCAGCTTGGAGCGTCCAGCTAATGAGGTAAGTGATTTCGTCCTTTAAGGGACGCGTGTTTTCCATAGTTTGACTCTATGCGGGATCTAAACTCCCTTTCCTTTGACAGGACTGGCTGAAGAAGGCCGCACAGGCTATCTGTCCGGCCCCATTGCCAGAGGACCTAGCGGACGCCCGTTTGACGGGGCTGCTGGCTCCGGCGCCCCATGTGGTGCCGGAGAAGAAGGCCAAGAAGAAGGCCACGGGGACTCGGAAGAGTTCCCGTTTTTAGGTGCTATCGGGAGACGACTCCGAAGCCGACTCCTCTCACCAAGGTGAGGAGGAGAAGAAGAAAGCCTCTCCCCCAGTGGGGGGAGAGAAGAAAAGGAAGGCCTCCCCAACGAGGGAGGCCGAAGGGTCCAAGAAGGGAAAAACTCTTCCCCCGGACTGCTCTGCCAACGCCAGTGACAACGACGAGGACTGGCCTCCAAGGGCCAAGCCCCTGGCGAGATCGTGAGTATCCAGACTCCTGAATAACTTCATGGTTTATCTTTTTTGCCACACAATGTCTTTCTAATGCCGCATACAACCCTGCAGTCCGCCCCAGGACAATCTTCCCGCTTCGTCGAGCGGGTCCTTAGGTGCGTCGGATATGGATTCTCTTCCGACCGCCTCCACCCCCCGTGACACGGACGATGCCGAGGTGGGATCCCGGGAAGGGACCCGCCAGGAGGAGGAGGCCCCGGAGGTGTCGCAGGACAACCTCCCGGACTTAGCACCGGACTTGGCTCCGGATCCCATAGTGGCTCCGGAGTCCAGCGGGCGGCCCCTTCGTAAGAAGGGCAAGACCGTGACACCGGCAGCCTCCGCTGTGATGCCCGGGTAATCAAGCTACAGTAATCCCCCGTTAATGATGCCACGTCACCGCAGTTATTGTTGATAATCCCGCGTTAGTTCAAAAACCAATTCAAATTCAAAATTTAATAAAAGGCAAACATCAAGATTTTCGAACTTTAAAACTAAAATGTTCGGGTTGTGCCCAACGGTGCAGAAGTAACTACGGTGGAGGAACCACACTTTCATAAAATGTTTAAATACTATAAGTGGATAAAACAGCAGCAAAACAATTAATAAAATGCCTTTGGTAATTTTATAAAATATTAAACTAATTTATTCTGGAGTAAAACTTTTTGTGGCAGTGCCATTCAATGCAATTTGAGTTATGAGGCAAGTTACACTTTTTACAAAAATCAATTGATGGCTCTACTTAATGCGAATCAATATATAAAAAAAACTAAAAGAAAAATAGAAAACAAAACAAACAAAAGATAAATAAAACATGGGGGAAAACCCCCGTGGCTCAACTGGGCCTTGGCCCAGCCGGCCGACCCGTCTACCCCCGTGGCCTACTTACCCCACTACCCCAAACCCTAACCCCACTTGCCCCCCCCCCCCACGATCCCCTTCTCCTCCCCCATCGATATGGATCGGGATCGGCCCCGATCCCGTCGCCCCCGACGCCCTGCGGCTACCCGTCGCCGTCCACCATCGCCCGAGGTCTCCGCCGGCGTCGCCTCCTCGCCCACTCTCTCGGCGCCTACCTCACCGGAACCACGCCACCGGCCTCCTCGAGCTCCTCCTCGACCCGATGCCGTCGCCCGTCGTCGCCACCACAACGTCGCCGGCCTGCCTCCTCCTCCTCCCCGGCGGCTGCGTCGCGCCGCCTTCGTCCTCGTCATCGATCATCGCGACCCCGAGCTCCGGCGCCTCCCCGAGCTCATTTTTAGCACAACTACAGGGCCCCATGAGCACGTTTTCCCCATTCCCCCTCTGTTCCGTCGCCGTTTCGCCGTGGCTGCGTGCTCGCCGTGTCCGCGCGCGCCCCTGCTAGCCGGCCCTGACCGCATCCACCCCTCCCGGCTGCTTGCCGCCTTGGGACTCCGTCCCTCACCCGGTCCGACGCCCCGCCTCGCCCAGCCTACCTCACCTCGCCGTGCCTGTGGCCGGCGGCTTCCCCTTCGATCTGGGCGTACGCCCGCTCGGGCTAGGCGCCAACGCCCGTGCGCTCTGCCCGCATCCCGCTCCGGCCATGGACACGCCGTGGCCACCGGCCTCTTCTTCCTTCGCCTGGCGCCGTCCACCGCTGGCCCGCGCCCTACCTCGCCCTCCCACGCGCGCCATGGAATGCCCCTGTCGCTGGAGCCGCAGCCTCCATCGACCGCCGCCACCACTCTCCGGCGGCGCCGCCCTTCGCCGGCGCCGTTCGCTGCCGGCTCCCCCTCGCTCCACCTACCGCAGCCGACGCCACAATGGCCGCGCCCGCTGGAGCCCCGTTCCAGCCTCGCCCGCGCCCGTTAAGCCCCCAGGGGCCTATGACAAGGGGGCCCCATCCCCAGAAACTTTATTAAAAAAAGAGGAATTAAAAATAAATAAATAAATAAATAATAATTACATTAATTAATTAATCAATAAGTGAATTAATTAAGTTAATTAATCTTGTTTAATTAATCTAATTAACTAGTTAGTTTAATAAATAGTACTTAGTTTGACTAAGACCTAATTAACCTAAACAGAGTATGACAGGTGGGTCCCACTGGACCCACATGTCAGTTTGACCCAGTCAACTCTGTTGACTACTGATGTCAGCATGACATCATGCTGATGTCATTAATTTGTTTTCCGAATTAATTAAATAATTAAATAAATTCCAGAAATTAATAAAATCTTTAGAAAATCATATCTTTTAATCCGTAACTCGGATTAAAATATTTTCAACATGAAAGTTGCTCAGAACGACGAGACGAACCCGGATACGCAGTCCGTTCATCCTCCACGCACCCCTAACATATCAAACTCGCAACTTTCCCCCTCCGGCTCCTCTGCCCGAAAACACGAAACACCGGGAATACTTTCCCGGATGTTTTTCCCCCCCTTCACCGGTATCACCTACTACCGCGTTAGGGCACACCGAACACTGCGTATTGCCTTGATATATTTTGTGGTGCTTTGTTTGCTCTGTATTCATTATTTCTTCCCCCTCTTCTCTCCGGTAGACTAGAGACCGACGCTGCTGCTGACCAGTTCGACTACGGAGTTGACGACCCCTCTCTCTTGCCAGAGCAACCAAGCAAGCCCCCCCCCCCTTGATCACCAGATATCGCCTATTCTCCTCTATACTGCTTGCATTAGAGTAGTGTAGCATGTTACTGCTTTCGTTAATCCCATTCTGATGCATAGCCTGACATTGTCGCTACATCTGTTGATACCTTACCTGCAATCCTAAATGCTTAGTATAGGATGCTAGTTTATCATCATTGGCCCTACATTCTTGTCAGTCTGCCTTGCTATACTATCGGGCCGTGATCACTTGGGAGGTGATCACGGGTATATACTATACATACATACATACTATACAGATGGTGACTAAAGTCGGGTCAGCTCATTGAGTACCCGCAAGTGATTCTGACGAGGGGGCTGAAAGGACAGGTGGCTCCATCCCGGTAGAGGTGGGCCTGGGTTCCCGACGGCCCTCGACTGTTACTTTGTGGCGGAGCGACAGGGCAGGTTGAGACCACCTAGGAGACAGGTGGGCCTGGCCCTGTTCGGCGTTCGCGGATACTTAACACGCTTAACGAGATCTTGGTATTTGATCTGAGTCGGCTACGAGCCTATATGCACTAACCATCTACGTGGGAGTAGTTATGGGTATCCCGACGTCGTGGTATCAGCCGAAGCCCTTCAGACGTCAGCGACGGAGCGGCGCGCGCCGGATTGGAACGTAAGCCTACTCTTGTATTAAGGGCGCTAGTTCTGCTTTCGGCCGCGTACGCAACGTGCAGGTGTGCTATGGGCGATGGGCCCAGACCCCTGTGCGCTTAGGTTTAGACCGGCGTGCTGGCCTCTCTGTTGAGCCTAGGTGGGGCTGCGACGTGTTGATGTTCCGCGGCCGGGCATGATCCAGGAAAGTGTGTCCGGCCAAATGGGATCGAGCGTGTTGGGGAATGTGGTGCACCCCTGCAGGGAAGTTAATCTATTCGAATAGCCGTGATCTTCGGTAACAGGACGACTTGGAGTTGTACCTTGACCTTATGACAACTAGAACCGGATACTTAATAAAACACACCCTTCCAAGTTCCACAGACAACCCGGTGATCGCTTTTCCGCAGGGCGACGAGAAGAGGATCGCCGGGTAGGATTATGCTATGCGATGCTACTGGAGATGCTACTTGGAGATGCTACTTGGAGGACTTCAATCTACTCTCTTCTACGTGCTGCGAGGCGGAGGCTGGCAGAAGCGTAGTCTTTGATAGGACTAGCTATCCCCCTTTTATTCTGGCATTCTGCAGTTCAGTCCACCGATATGGTCTCCTTACACATATACCCATGCATATGTAGTGTAGTTCCTTGCTTGCGAGTACTTTGGATGAGTACTCACGGTTGCTTTCTCCCCCCTTTTCCCCCCTTCCTTTCTTTCTGGTTGTCGCAACCAGATGCTGGAGTCCAGGAGCCAGATGCCACCGTCGACGACGACCCCTACTACACCGGAGGTGCCTACTACTACGTGCTGCCCGCTGACGACGACCTGGAGTAGTTTAGGAGGATCCCAGGCAGGAGGCCTGCGCCTCTTTCGATCTGTATCCCAGTTTGTGCTAGCCTTCTTAAGGCAAACTTGTTTAACTTATGTCTGTACTCAGATATTGTTGCTTCCGCTGACTCGTCTATGATCGAGCACTTGTATTCGAGCCCTCGAGGCCCCTGGCTTGTATTATGATGCTTGTATGACTTATTTTATTTGTAGAGTTGTGTTGTGATATCTTCCCGTGAGTCCCTGATCTTGATCGTACACGTTTGCGTGCATGATTAGTGTACGATTAAATCGGGGGCGTCACAAGTTGGTATCAGAGCCGACTACCTGTAGGAATCCCCCTTCCAACTCCTTGGCCGAAGTCGAGTCTAGACTTTACAAAACTTTTACTAACATGGCTGTGCGGCCCATGGGCCCACGTCGCCATTGGGTGGTACTAGGATCTTTTACTCCTCGACCTTTACTCTGGGACGCTGATCTCTCCTCTATTCGGGTTAAATGAAGTTTACTAAATCTAACAATAGGATCTCGTTATCACTTTCACCCGGAGAGCCCCTTGTTACTGATGATCGTCTGCTGCACCAGAAGACCCTGAAGATACTCTCCGCTGTTAACCCGAGAACTTGTGTTCTTCGCGTTTGCAATTCCCCTTCCACCGCAAACCCTTATGGATAACTACTTGCAGTTGTTATTCTTACATTCATCCCCAGTTGGTCTTGTTATTACAAGATAACCTGAAAACTCGTCGTTGTTTCGATAATCCTTTGAGCTTACTGCCTTGCTGTTCTTTGTCACCTGAATACCCCTACGGTTAATTATTGCAATTATCGAGTATCCGCTCATCCCCAGTTGTTCATGAGTTTCACAAAAGTCTTTGAAATATTATTCGATCTTCCGAAAATCCCGAGCAGCCTATTGCTCTTGGAATTTCTTGTTTACTTTCATTATGATTAATCCCATAAGTATAGAAATCTTATTGACATTCCTTGTCATTATCATTTTTAGTCCATTGACTCAATAAGTTGTGAATGCTCACAATCATCAGTCAAATCCTAGGATTATCCTTCCGGCTCAGATGACATTTGGATATGAGCCGGTTCTCGCCAATTAAATTGTAGTCAAATGTGCCTCTGGTCTATCCAACTTATCCATCTTTAATCAGAGCATTACTTCTGATCCTTCGATTTGGATTCATAATTCCTTTGCATTTATGCTTCGAATTAGTCAGATGATTCTATAACCTGATGCCTTTGCATTCTTTCCTTTTCTGGTTGAGTAGCGATACTCACATCAGATCCTCTGTGGACCGTCAAGTCCTTTGTTGGATTATTATCCGACAGTGTCCTTCATATTCAATCACCTTATGAGTTCTTCCCCTGATACATAATGCCTTTGGTAAATTGTATCCTCTGCTTGGCCAACCATGCTCTGCTTTTGAGCTTGTGTATTTACTTTTGAAACTTATGGTATATGTTACTAAGATGCCCTGATGGGTTGAACCTATGCCTTCCTTAATCTGTGTGAACCCGAAAGTTTTCCAAGGTTCATACTCCTCTGGTAATTCACCAGGTAGGTCTTTGCACTCAAATCATTTTTTTGAGTAGTGAATGAAAGGTTATGCATTGAAGAAGTGGGAGTCGACCTTGAACCTTGTGTTCATGCCCATGGACACGATGTAGATCTTATCATGGAAGCTTCTCTTAAAGTAATTATCCCCTTGGTATAAGTTCATCTTATATCTGGGTTTTGATCTTTTACAATCGTGGTTCCGACCATAATTACTTCCTTTGATTCCATTTCTCAGACAAGTAAAAGCGCTTGCCTTCTATAGATCAATACACCCCACTTCAACCTTTAATTTGATATGCCTTCGAGTATTATCTCCCTAGTATCTCGTGGATATCATGCCATTGCACTACATCTTATGAATTTGTGCGGAGTAATACCTTCCCCTATCATAGTCACTCCGTGAGTTCTGGGTTGTCGTCCACCGAGAACACCAAATAGTGAATCGAGTCCGCACGGTGATTCGACAACTCTTAGTAATCTTCATTGCTTACGAGTTTAATACTCCATCATGTCATTCCTAGCCTTATCAGCTACATCATTATCGTGCTAAATTTAGCTGTACTATCTGGTTCTTCCTGGAGCACAAATTGCGACGATAGCTAATCTTACGTCGATCTTCCTCGTCATATCATTTCGCCTTGAACAACAAGCTAGATTTCAAGTTTGTGTCGTACCTATGGTTCCAATAACCTCTAGCTTCATCATTCTTTTGACTTGATGTGATCGCGGATCGATTACATCTTCGTGGAATCTCTCGACAAATGTGTCATGATCACCATCTACATTCTGATGCTCTTCCAGGATATCAATTGAATTAATGATGAGAAATACTATCCTTGCCCTCGATGATTTGTGTTGTCATCGACCTCTTTATTGCGTTCCCTCCAACAAAAACTTGTTTGTGTTCTGTGTTATACCTCGAGTTCCTTGCTACCTAGCATTTGTTCTTCTTTACCATGGAGTATTACCATCTTTTATGTCAAGAAGGTCGTGAGGATTACTCCACCTCTTAAGAATTCTTGGTATGGTGATACTTCTCACCCTCACCATTCTTTCTTGGTACCCGTGTTGTTTCTAACCGGAATAACGACAATTGAGCTATGACGTGTGAATTCAAAACTTCTAGCAACCCTATTGCTTTGAATTTAATGGTCGAGTTTCATTCAAATTCTTTTGTTCGTCAAGTCACCACTCTAACATTGATCGTGCGACCCAACCCATATTCGGGTGCACCTTTCAACCAATGTTTAATTGAGTATGTTTCCTCGAGCATACATCATTATACCATTTGATCTGACAAATGTTATCTCCTTGTTCACATAATTGTGGAAATCCATCTTGTCGGAAATCTCGATGGATTATCGCCGAGCCCATCAGCCACCTCCTCCTCTCCTTGGTTTAATGATGAACTATTGTTTCAGGAACCCACTCCCATAGTTCATCTCCTGAGAATCCTGAAATGTCATTTCGTCTATTTGTGTTTCACCTTTTATTCTCGGACATCCTGAGTCTGAGGTATCATTACACCAATCGGATCTGAATCTCGGTCAGATATGATGGTTGGGACAACTTTCCAAGAGTTATGTTGTTGGCCCTTTGATGACCTGGTAACGGGATGTCATGCCTAGCCCCCCCCCCCGGCTGGAGGACCTATCATTATAGATTCCTTTTCAGCAAGGTTATCCATTCATCCATGAGGAAATTGTAAGACTTATTCTACAAGATATTCCTGATGGATCCTTCGTGTTTCCAAAGTCTGATCTTCACACGAAGACCATGTCAAGGCTATCTCAAAGCATGTCAAGGGTACTCCGATTTTCAACAGGAACATTTGAAGCACGGTGCTATATTTTAATTATCAATTATCCTAACACCGTTGTATGAGTAATATCATGAGATTCCTCCCCCCTTACCTAAATGGTTTTCTACTTTATATCCTGTCATGGATATCTTGCTCTGCTTGTCCTTGGGAAGGATATACCCTCGAAATATGTGTTTAAACATATCTTCCTTTCCATTGTTCTGTTTAATCTGATGATCATATTTTCCTTCCATTGGTTTGTTTAAACCTCTTCTATGATCTATATGATCTAAGCAGTAGTAATTCACTGCTTATGTAAACACCTCGGTGTACAACTCTGCCAGTGAGATCCTGTTTCTATTGTTGATGACATTTTGGTAACCGCCGACGGACGAGAACTTTGCCTCTGGCCCGCCTCGTTTCAACGAGCAGGAAAATGGTTCTCTTTGTCCCTCGCCCTTGGTACCGACATTGTTGCCGACATAACTGACATGCTACTCTCTGACATGCCTTTCTATCGTGATCGTACAAGATGTCAGCCCCCCCCCCTTTCTACTTTTAACCCACATGGTGGGCCCATAACCCACAGGTCCCAGGAACGAAACCTGACTCTCCTGTACAACCTGTTGCCAAAGTTGTTCCTCGCTCTTGGCGTCGTATGTAACTCATGAGGCACCTTCCTAGTGATCAATTCTGGTATCCTACGCAATACTTATTCCCGTTGCTTGAACCCCTTTCAGACTTTGTTTCAGGCACCGAACGATTGCCTACCCACTTGAAACTTCCCATAATAACTCCTTACTTTGCTCTCGATATTTTCGGAGGTTTCAATTCGAGAGTTACTTTCCGCCTCCCTCCCCGATGTTATCTACCAAATAGTCAACCTTGCCGAGGCCCGTTCTCCCGGAATACTCCCCCTTTATTCTTTCGTTAGTACGATGGAGTTTCCGAAGAAAGGATGCCGACTTCATCTTAATGACCTGAAGCAGAAAAATGAAGACATCAATGTAATGGATCGACCACTTCGAGGAGAGCAACCAAGACCGAGAAGACTCGTTAGGTTTTTCGCTACCAACACCTTCGCCCCTTACTCCACCGCTTAAATCTCGGGACGAGATTTCTTGTAGTGGAGGAGAATTGTGACGCCCGGGTAATCAAGCTACAGTAATCCCCCGTTAATGATGCCACGTCACCGCAGTTATTGTTGATAATCCCGCGTTAGTTCAAAAACCAATTCAAATTCAAAATTTAATAAAAGGCAAACATCAAGATTTTTGAACTTTAAAACTAAAATGTTCGGGTTGTGCCCAACGGTGTAGAAGTAACTACGGTGGAGGAACCACACTTTCATAAAATGTTTAAATACTATAAGTGGATAAAACAGCAGCAAAACAATTAATAAAATGCCTTTGGTAATTTTATAAAATATTAAACTAATTTATTCTGGAGTAAAACTTTTTGTGGCAGTGCCATTCAATGCAATTTGAGTTATGAGGCAAGTTACACTTTTTACAAAAACCAATTGATGGCTCTACTTAATGCGAATCAATATATAAAAAAACTAAAAGAAAAATAGAAAACAAAACAAACAAAAGATAAATAAAACATGGGGGAAAACCCCCGTGGCTCAACTGGGCCTTGGCCCAGCCGGCCGACCCGTCTACCCCC
>NC_057795.1:444492129-444492707 GCF_018294505.1 Triticum aestivum
AGCTACAGTAATCCCCCGTTAATGATGCCACGTCACCGCAGTTATTGTTGATAATCCCGCGTTAGTTCAAAAACCAATTCAAATTCAAAATTTAATAAAAGGCAAACATCAAGATTTTCGAACTTTAAAACTAAAATGTTCGGGTTGTGCCCAACGGTGCAGAAGTAACTACGGTGGAGGAACCACACTTTCATAAAATGTTTAAATACTATAAGTGGATAAAACAGCAGCAAAACAATTAATAAAATGCCTTTGGTAATTTTATAAAATATTAAACTAATTTATTCTGGAGTAAAACTTTTTGTGGCAGTGCCATTCAATGCAATTTGAGTTATGAGGCAAGTTACACTTTTTACAAAAATCAATTGATGGCTCTACTTAATGCGAATCAATATATAAAAAAAACTAAAAGAAAAATAGAAAACAAAACAAACAAAAGATAAATAAAACATGGGGGAAAACCCCCGTGGCTCAACTGGGCCTTGGCCCAGCCGGCCGACCCGTCTACCCCCGTGGCCTACTTACCCCACTACCCCAAACCCTAACCCCACTTGCCCCCCCCCCCACGATCCCCTTCT
>NC_057795.1:444492983-444541021 GCF_018294505.1 Triticum aestivum
CCCATCGAGATGGATCGGGATCGGCCCCGATCCCGTCGCCCCCGACGCCCTGCGGCTACCCGTCGCCGTCCACCATCACCCGAGGTCTCCGCCGGCGTCGCCTCCTCGCCCACTCTCTCGGCGCCTACCTCACCGGAACCACGCCACCGGCCTCCTCGAGCTCCTCCTCGACCCGATGCCGTCGCCCGTCGTCGCCACCACAACGTCGCCGGCCTGCCTCCTCCTCCTCCCCGGCGGCTGCGTCGCGCCGCCTTCGTCCTCGTCATCGATCATCGCGACCCCGAGCTCCGGCGCCTCCCCGAGCTCATTTTTAGCACAACTACAGGGCCCCATGAGCACGTTTTCCCCATTCCCCCTCTGTTCCGTCGCCGTTTCGCCGTGGCTGCGTGCTCACCGTGTCCGCGCGCGCCCCTGCTAGCCGGCCCTGACCGCGTCCACCCCTCCCGGCTGCTTGCCGCCTTGGGACTCCGTCCCTCGCCCGGTCCGACGCCCCGCCTCGCCCAGCCTACCTCACCTCGCCGTGCCTGTGGCCGGCGGCTTCCCCTTCGATCTGGGCGTACGCCCGCTCGGGCTGGGCGCCAACGCCCGTGCGCTCTGCCCGCATCCCGCTCCGGCCATGGACACGCCGTGGCCATCGGCCTCTTCTTCCTTCGCCTGGCGCCGTCCACCGCTGGCCCGCGCCCTACCTCGCCCTCCCACGCGCGCCATGGAATGCCCCTGTCGCTGGAGCCGCAGCCTCCATCGACCGCCGCCACCACTCTCCGGCGGCGCCGCCCTTCGCCGGCGCCGTTCGCTGCCGGCTCCCCCTCGCTCCACCTACCGCAGCCGACGCCACAATGGCCGCGCCCGCTGGAGCCCCGTTCCAGCCTCGCCCGCGCCCGTTAAGCCCCCAGGGGCCTATGACAAGGGGGCCCCATCCCCAGAAACTTTATTAAAAAAAAAGAGGAATTAAAAATAAATAAATAAATAAATAATAATTACATTAATTAATTAATCAATAAGTGAATTAATTAAGTTAATTAATCTTGTTTAATTAATCTAATTAACTAGTTAGTTTAATAAATAGTACTTAGTTTGACTAAGACCTAATTAACCTAAACAGAGTATGACAGGTGGGTCCCACTGGACCCACATGTCAGTTTGACCCAGTCAACTCTGTTGACTGCTGATGTCAGCATGACATCATGCTGATGTCATTAATTTGTTTTCCGAATTAATTAAATAATTAAATAAATTCCAGAAATTAATAAAATCTTTAGAAAATCATATCTTTTAATCCGTAACTCGGATTAAAATATTTTCAACATGAAAGTTGCTCAGGACGACGAGACGAACCCGGATATGTAGTCCGTTCGTCCGCCACGCACCCCTAACATATCAAACTCGCAACTTTCCCCCTCCGGCTCCTCTGCCCGAAAACACGAAACACCGGGAATACTTTCCCGGATGTTTTTCCCCCCCTTCACCGGTATCACCTACTACCGCGTTAGGGCACACCGAACACTGCGTATTGCCTTGATATATTTTGTGGTGCTTTGTTTGCTCTATATTCATTATTTCTTCCCCCTCTTCTCTCCGGTAGACTACGAGACCGACGCTGCTGCTGACCAGTTCGACTACGGAGTTGACGACCCCTCTCTCTTGCCAGAGCAACCAGGCAAGCCCCCCCCTTGATCACCAGATATCGCCTATTCTCCTCTATACTGCTTGCATTAGAGTAGTGTAGCATGTTACTGCTTTCGTTAATCCTATTCTGATGCATAGCCTGACATTGTCGCTACATCTGTTGATACCTTACCTGCAATCCTAAATGCTTAGTATAGGATGCTAGTTTATCATCATTGGCCCTACATTCTTGTCAGTCTGCCTTGCTATACTATCGGGCCGTGATCACTTGGGAGGTGATCACGGGTATATACTATACATACATACATACTATACAGATGGTGACTAAAGTCGGGTCAGCTCATTGAGTACCCGCAAGTGATTCTGACGAGGGGGCTGAAAGGACAGGTGGCTCCATCCCGGTAGAGGTGGGCCTGGGTTCCCGATGGCCCTCGACTATTACTTTGTGGCGGAGCGACAGGGCAGGTTGAGACCACCTAGGAGACAGGTGGGCCGGGCCCTGTTCGGCGTTCGCGGATACTTAACATGCTTAACGAGATCTTGGTATTTGATCTGAGTCGGCTACGAGCCTATACGCACTAACCATCTACGTGGGAGTAGTTATGGGTATCCCGACGTCGTGGTATCAGCCGAAGCCCTTCAGACGTCAGCGACGGAGCGGCGCGCGCCGGATTGGAACGTAAGCCTGCTCTTGTATTAAGGGGGCTAGTTCTGCTTTCGGTCGCGTACGCAACGTGCAGGTGTGCTATGGGCGATGGGCCCAGACCCCTGTGCGCTTAGGTTTAGACCGGCGTGCTGGCCTCTCTGTTGAGCCTAGGTGGGGCTGCGACGTGTTGATCTTCCGCGGCCGGGCATGACCCAGGAATGTGTGTCCGGCCAAATGGGATCGAGCGTGTTGGGGAATGTGGTGCACCCCTGCAGGGAAGTTAATCTATTCGAATAGCCGTGATCTTCGGTAACAGGACGACTTGGAGTTGTACCTTGACCTTATGACAACTAGAACCGGATACTTAATAAAACACACCCTTCCAAGTTCCACAGACAACCCGGTGATCGCTTTTCCGCAGGGCGACGAGGAGAGGATCGCCGGGTAGGATTATGCTATGCGATGCTACTGGAGATGCTACTTGGAGGACTTCAATCTACTCTCTTCTACGTGCTGCGAGGCGGAGGCTGCCAGAAGCGTAGTCTTCGATAGGACTAGCTATCCCCCTTTTATTCTGGCATTCTGCAGTTCAGTCCACCGATATGGTCTCCTTACACATATACCCATGCATATGTAGTGTAGTTCCTTGCTTGCGAGTACTTTGGATGAGTACTCACGGTTGCTTTCTCCCCCCTTTTCCCCCCTTCCTTTCTTTCTGGTTGTCGCAACCAGATGCTGGAGTCCAGGAGCCAGACGCCACCGTCGACGACGACCCCTACTACACCGGAGGTGCCTACTACTACGTGCTGCCCGCTGACGACGACCTGGAGTAGTTTAGGAGGATCCCAGGCAGGAGGCCTGCGCCTCTTTCGATCTGTATCCCAGTTTGTGCTAGCCTTCTTAAGGCAAACTTGTTTAACTTATGTCTGTACTCAGATATTGTTGCTTACGCTGACTCGTCTATGATCGAGCACTTGTATTCGAGCCCTCGAGGCCCCTGGCTTGTATTATGATGCTTGTATGACTTATTTTATTTGTAGAGTTGTGTTGTGATATCTTCCCGTGAGTCCCTGATCTTGATCGTACACGTTTGCGTGCATGATTAGTGTACGATTAAATCGGGGGCGTCACATCCGCCCAACCGGAGGCGCCAGATAACTTACTGGAGGCGCTCAATGGCGCCTCCATTGAAGAGGAACACCGCACTATTATGAGTGCGGTGATTCAAAAGGTGCAGCTCGCCAAGAGCGGGCTGACCGAAGCCTGCAGCAGCCTTCTAACAGGCTTTGAGGTAAGAATTTTGAGATATGTAAAATAGTTCCGCATAGACAGTAGCCCCTGATGCTCTGTTCGGTGTTCGGAAAGAAAAGCCGGACTGAGGATCTAAGAAGATATACGCAGGAGTCATAAAAAATATGTCAATATGGGATTGCAGGCTGCGCTGCTGACCTCAGCCGCACTGACTGCGGAGGTCAATACTTTGAAGAAAAACCTCGAGCGGTCCGAGAACGAGCTCGGCCGTGCCAAGAAGCAGCTCGAGGACAAGGAAGGTGAGTAACACCTTATTAAAATTACACCTTATAGAAAAGGATTTTGGTTGCAAAAAGCATGACAAGGATAACATGGGTATTGCAGGGGCCACTAACGAGGTGGCGACCCTGAAAGAGGCGGTGGCCGTGGCCGAACGTGATGCGGCTGCGGAGCACACCGAGCGAGAGAAGCAGGGGGTGCGGGTGGCGGAGGTACAGCAAGAGCTCCAGGATCTCGTGCAGAAACATAAGAGCCTGGAGCGTCACTCGAAGACTCGAGAGTCTGAGCTTGCAATGGCTCTTGAGAGTGCCAAAGCCGCTAAGGCCGAAGCCTACAAGGCCCTCCAGGATATCGAGGCAGTAAAGAAAATAGCAGCGGGTACGGCATTTTTCATGCAAAGTAAGCATGTGAGTGTTAATTACCTGTCGCTTACCCGAATTCAGAGCTCTCTAGGAGCGTTCGCAAATCTTCCTCGCAGCGTGTCCGATGCTGCCATGTTCTACCGGGCCGAGGAGGGGAGCTCGATGGAGAAGGTCTTCTGGTCTCAGTATGCTGAGGCCGGACATCCGGTGCCCCTAAGCGACCAGCTGAAGCAGCTGGTCGAGCTCCACAAGGCGGCCGAACAGGCCATGAAGGGCCTCATAGTTCGGCTGTGGCCTAAGGAGGCCATGCCTGGGAGCTACTTCGGCCTGGTGCGGCGGCTGGTGGATGCGTGCCCGTGGGTTGAAGTCATCAAGCACTCCGCCTGTATTGAAGGTGCCCGTCGGGCCCTTGCCCGTGCAAAGGTGCACTGGGGCAAGATGGATGCCCAGAAGCTCGTGACGGACCCACCACCGGAGGGCAAGGAGCATCGCACGCCCGAGATGTATTATAAGAGTGTGCTGAAGGGCGCCCGCACTATTGCGGGGGAGTGCTCCAAAGATGTAATATTTGAGTAGACTCGCATTTTGTTATCCTGTGCGCTGAAAACTTAGTTCATTTGCGCTAAGCAACGCATTTTAATTTAAAATATTACCTTCTGTGCGGCTGTTTATCAAATCTGAGAGATGGCAAGTCATCGGCTTCAGCCCCCATGCCATGAGTGCTGGCGTGTTCGGGATAAATTTGAGCACTCTTGTTCCCATATTTGGTCCGTCTAGGGAGGCGCTCAACACAATGAACAAGGCAACCGGACTTATAGTGCTTGAACACTCTCACTTAGCCATAGAATTCTATAATTTTAAATTTCGGCGAAGCCCCTAGTCTTCGGAAGGCCGAATTTGGGGCGCTATCCACGCCTGGGCCGGAAAAAAAACTGGCTCCTCGCTCTAAGCGGCATAAGTCTTTAGGGACTCGCAAAAAACCTCGCGAACAGCGACCAGCTCTCGCCTCATCATGACGGTCAGTTTTAGCTTTCTCCACTGAGGCGTTAACCCAGCTCAACTGGGGCGCAATCGCAGTGGTTCTCCCAGTGCTACCTTAGCCGATACAACGGAACGTAAGGTACCAAAACATGGGAGCCGGGCAAACCCAACTATTGACCCAAGACATGATTCGGAGATGATGCATATAGTGCTATAAGTTTGGGGTGCCGCACTTGTGAAAGTGTTCGGACTTATCACACCATGATGCGGGAAACATAAGCCCCTGGTGTATTTAGCCGTACCGAAACGTACAGATGCGTAATGTCATAAATGAACATATGTATAAAAGAGAAATGCAATTAGAAGCAAAAAGGTGCTGCATTACTTATTCAAGAAAAACTGCTATAAGTGCAGAACAATACAAATGGTGCGATAAGCAAGGGATGGGACTGTTAAACATGTCCCCCTCCAAGGGTAGGCTGTGGGATGGTGCATAAAACAGATTTAATGCTCGTAATGGAGACCACCTGGGTATTCGTTGTAGCCTTTCTTCTTCCCTGGCTGTTGCATCGTGAGTTCGGCAGGTCTACTGCCGGACATGGCCTCTGACGAACGGAGTCCTGTGGGTAAAAATAGAAAGGAGAAGAAAAAGAAAAAAAGAAAAAGAACGACACACTTGAGAGCCCCTGGTGTGGTTGAGCCGCAGTCTAGGCCTATCGTGGTCGTGCCCCTCTCCCCATGCCCATGGTATCTTCAGAGCGTAATGGTGTACGCGAAGGACCTGTCTTGACGTTTTACAGGGGCTGGGGTTGGGGCCGCACTGCTACGCGTGCTCGGCACGTGCCAGGTGGTCTTGTTGTAGGTTACTCCGGGCGCGCTTAGCTGTGTCTGGCCGCTTAACGGCCGGACTCGAGAATTGCCTTAAGAGGCTGCATTGTACTTCTGCCGCGAGAGCCGCTGTATGTTCCTCCGTGCGGAGAGAACGTTCAGTGTTTCCGTTGACCGTGATGACTCCTCGAGGGCCTGGCATCTTGAGCTTGAGGTATGTGTAGTGCGGCACCGCGTTGAATTTTGCGAACGCAGTACGTCCGAGCAGGGCATGATAGCCGCTGCGGAACGGGACTATGTCGAAGATTAACTCCTCGCTCCGGAAGTTATCCGGGGATCCGAAGACCACTTCTAGTGTAACTGAGCCTGTACAATTGGCTTCTACACCTGGTATGACACCTTTAAAGGTCGTCTTGGTAGGTTTAATCCTTGAGGGGTCTATGCCCATTTTGCGCACTGTGTCCTGATAAAGCAGGTTCAGGCTGCTGCCGCCGTCCATCAGGACTCTGGTGAGGTGAAATCCATCGACGATCGGGTCTAGAACCAATGCGGCGAATCCGCCATGGCGGATGCTGGTGGGGTGGTCCCTCCGGTCAAAAGTGATCGGGCAGGAGGACCACGGATTGAACTTCGGGGCAACTGGCTCCATCGCGTATACATCCCTGAGTGCACGCTTCCGCTCCCTTTTGGGTATGTGCGTTGCGTATATCATGTTCACCGTCCGCACCTGTGGGGGAAACCCTTCTGTCCTCTATTGTTCGGCGGTCGGGTCTCTTCCTCGTCATCGCTATGCAGCCCCTTGTCATTGTTTTCGGCAATTAACTTGCCTGCCTATTTGAATACCCAACAGTCCATGTTGGTGTGGTTGGCTGGCTTTTCGGGGGTGCCATGTATCTGGCACAAGCGGTCGAGTATTCGGTCCAAATTGGACGGACCCGGAGTAGTTCTTTTGAATGGCTTTTTCCGCTGACCGGGTTTAGAGCCTCTGAATCCGGCATTGACTGTCGTATCCTCACTGTTGTCACCGTTAATGCGGCGTTTGTTTTTGTTACGACACGACCTGCCATTACGGTCCTTGATATCCGGACTGCCAGAATTTTTGCTGAGGTTGTTGCTGCGCGCTAGCCAACTGTCCTCACCTGCGCAGAAGCGGGTCATGAGTGATGTGAGGGCTGCCATGGATTTTGGCTTTTCCTGTCCCAGGTGCCGGGCAAGCCACTCGTCGCGGATATTGTGCTTGAAGGCCGCTAGGGCCTCCGCATTCGGACAGTCGATGATTTGGTTTTTCTTGGTTAAGAACCGTGTCCAGAATTGTCTGGCCGATTCGTCTGGCTATTCAATTATGTGGCTGAGGTCATCAGCGTCTGGTGGTCGCACATACGTCCCTTGGAAGTTATCGAGGAATGCGGCTTCCAGGTCTTCCCAACTCCCAATTGACTCTGCTGGCAAGCTGTTAAGCCAATGCCGGGCTGGTCCTTTAAGCTAGAGGGGGAGATATTTGATGGCGTGAAGATCGTCACCGCGGGCCATGTGGATGTGAAGGAGATAGTCTTCGATCCAAACCGCGGGGTCTGTTGTGCCATCGTACGATTCAACATTCATGGGTTTAAACCCTTCGGGGATTTGATGATCCATTACTTCATCTGTGAAGCACAGTGGGTGTGCGGTGCCTCTGTACTGGGCGATATCACGACGGAGCTCAAAAGAGCTTTGTCTGTTTTGTTCGGCCCGGCCGGACTTACTGTGTCCGGTGCGACGGTTGTCGTCACGTATCATGGGGCGCCCACGCGATCCATAGATCGATCTTGATTGTCTTGCCCTATCCTCCAATATATCTCGCAAGTCCGGAGCGTTCCCCTGTGGCCTTGTGCTTTTCGAGCGATGCCGAGGTACGGGTCTAGTGAAGGGCCTAGAGGCCTCTCTGTCGTGACCACGGGGTGGTCGATCAGCCGTATTGTCTCCTGGTGATGCGGGTTCATATGCCTCCTCCTCTAATCAGGGGAGCAGCTTACGTTTAGGGTAGCTTTTGGAGGGGCGTTTGAGCTCATGCTCTTCAGCCGCGAGGACTTCAGTCCACCTGTCGGCTAGCAGATCTTGATCAGCTCTAAGCTGTTGCTGCTTTTTCTTGAGGCTGTTCGCCGTGGCCACAAGCCTGCGTTTGAAACGCTCCTGTTCGACGGGATCCTTTGGCACGATGAATTCATTGTCGTCGAGGCTTGCCTCGTCTTCGGAGGGAGGCATATAATCCTCTACCTCTTCTTCTACCGCTCTCTCATGAGGGCTGGCGTCCCCGTCCTCCTACGCTGGATCTTGCTGGAGTGGGTTGTCTTCGGCACTATCCGGGGTGTTATTATCTCCGGTGCCGGAATCTTCATTCTTGCTATGGCAGGATTTAGAGCGGCGCCGCTGACGCTGGCGCTTGGGCTGTTTCTTGGAGGGGTCATCCTCCGCTGCCCCTTCGCCATTCCCATCCTTTGGGATATCCACCATGTATATATCATATGACGAGGTGGCTTTCTAGTGCCCGGTAGGCGCTGGTTCTTGGTCGTCTCCGGCATCGTCGTCCATACCGTCGATGTCTTCGGAGTCGTAGTCTAGCATGTCGGTTAGATCATCGACAGTGGCTACCAAGTGGGTGGTGGGTGGGTTTTGAATTTCTTCGTCGTCCGCATCCCAACCATCCTGGCCGCAGTCTGGCCAGGGCTCTCCTGATAATGAGAGATACCTTAGCAAACTCAGGATGTCGCCAAAAGGTGAGTGTTGAAAGATGTCCGAGGCAGTAAACTCCATGATTGGCGCCCAGCCGGATTCGATTGGTGGGGGCGCGGGGGGTTCGAAGTCCGGCAAGGAGTCCGGTACCTCGGAGTCACGAGCCTCGTGAGGGACAAGATCAATGTTCGGCTCTATCACTGTAGAGGTTGCAGCCCCTAAGGCGATTTCTAGCCATCTGTCCTCGATCTGCACAGCCGGCTCTGAATTGAAGATCGGAGCGGGCTCGAGTGCGGCCTCCAGGGTACTGTCCGGCTGCAGAGCTAAATCATGCCCGTAGTGACAGTGCGGCGCGCTTGGCTGTGGCTCGAATCCATCGAAGATCAAGTCCCCGCGGATGTCAGCCGTGAAGTTCAAACTTCCAAATCTGACCTGACGGCCCGGGGCGTAACTTTCGATCTGCTCTAGATGGCCAAGCGAATTGGCCCGCAGTGCAAAGCCGCCGAATACGAAGATCTATCCGGGGAGGAAGGTCTCACCCTGGACTGCATCGTTGATGATGATTGAAGAAGCCATCGAGCCTATTGGTGACGACACAGAGGAACTCTCAATGAAAGCACCAATGTCGGTGTCAAAACCGGCGGATCTCGGCTAGGGGGTCCCGAACTGTGCGTCTAGGCGGATGGTAACAGGAGACGAGGGACACGATGTTTTACCCAGGTTCGGGCCCTCTTGATGGAGGTAAAACCCTACGTCCTGCTTGATTAATATTGATGATGTGTGTTACAAGAGTAGATCTACCATGAGATCAAGGAGGCTAAACCCTAGAAGCTAGCCTATGGTATGATTGTTGTTCGTCCTACGGACTAAAGCCATCCGGTTTATATAGACACCAGAGAGGGCTAGGGTTACACAGAGTCGATTACAATGGTAGGAGATCTACATATCCGTATCGCCAAGCTTGCCTTCCACGCCAAGGAAAGTCCCATCCGGACACGGGACGAAGTCTTCAATCTTGTATCTTCATAGTCTTGGAGTCCGGCCGATGATGATAGTTCGGCTATCCGGACACCCCCTAGTCCAGGACTCCCTCAGCCGCCAGGGCCTCGGCGTCCAGACAGTCGACAATTTGGTTCTTTTTAGTTAGGAACCGAGTCCAGAATTTCCTGGCTGACTCTCCGGGCTGTTGGGTAATGTGACTTAAGTCATCAGCATCCGGTGGTCGCACGCAGGTGCCCTGGAAGTTATCTAGGAAGACGTCCTCAAGATTTTCCCAACTGCTAATGGAGTTTGCTGGCAGGCTATTCAACCAATGGTTGGCTGGCCCTTTAAGCTTGAGTGGGAGATACTTGATGGCATGTAGGTCATCACCGCGAGCCATATGAATGTGGAGAAGGAAATCTTCGATCCACACCACGGGGTCTGTTGTGCCATTGTATGACTCGATGTTGACAGGTTTAAACCCTTCTGGGAATTCATGTTCCATTACTTCATCAGTGAAGCAGAGGGGGTGTGCGGCGCCTCTGTGCCAGGCTATGTCACGACGCAGTCCGGCTAGGTCTGGTCGGTTATGTTCAGCCTGGCCAGATTTATTATTAGTGTATCCGGCATGATGATCATCGTCATGTGTTGTGGCGCGCCCTCGTGATCCATAGATCAATCTTGGTTGTCCTGCGTTGTTTTCCAATGTGTCTTGCAGGTCCTGCGTGTTGCCCCGAGTCATAGTGAACCGGCATGGGGGTGCGGGCTGGTATGTCATCTTATCCCGGCCATGAGTGGCCGGTCAACCTCATCTTGTGCTAGAAGTTCAGGCTCGTCGGCCTCTTCTTCTAGCGATTTGTGCTTTGGGCATCCCCTGATGGGGGGCTCGAGTCCGTCTTCCTCGGCCGCCAGGACCTCGGACCATCTGTCCGCGAGCAGATCTTGATCAGCTTGGAGCTGTTGCTGCTTCTTTTTCAGGCTTCTTGCAGTGGCTATAAGCCGGTGCTTGAAGCGCTCCTGCTCTATGGGATCCTCCGGTACGCCAAATTCGTCGTCGCCGAGGCTCACCTCGTCTTCGGAGGGAGGCATATAATTATCATCCTCCAAGTATCAGTTTGTCGCCTGTTCATCTGGGCTAACCTGCCCGTGTTCCTGTTTAGCTTGCTTGAAGGTGGGCTGATCAGGATTGTATTCCTCTTCGGCGCCATCTGGATTTTCTTCTCTAGTGCCGGTGTTGCTGTGGCGGGGCTTGGAGCGGCGCCGATGACGCCCATGCTTTGATTTCTTCCCTAAGGGGTTTTCTCCTGTTGCCTCATCGCCATTGTTTTCTTTGGGAGTATCCACCATATATATATCATATGAAGAGGTGGCAGTCCAGCGCCCTGTGGGCGGTGGTTCATGTTCTTCTCCCGCATCATCGTCTATACCGTCGATGTCTTCGGAGTCAAAGTTAAGCATGTCGGTCAAATCATCGACCGTGGCTATGAAGTGGGTGGTGGGTGGGTGACGAATTTCTTCGTTGCCTGCTTGCCACTCGAGCCGAACATAGTCCAGCCAGGAATCTCCTGACAGAGAGAGACAGACCTTAATGAATTTAGCACATCGCCAAAGGGTGAGTGTTGAAAGATATACACGGCAGTGAACTCCATGATTGGGGCCCAATCAGATTCGATGGGCATGGGTGCACGCGGTCTGGAACCCACGACCAAAGACAAGTCCGGGGGTCCGGAGACACAGATCTCCTTAGGAGCGGAGTCTGTGTTCGGCTCCAACGCCGATGAGTCTGCGGCCTCCAGGGCGGGGTCCATCCACCCGTCCTCGGAAGGCACGATCTGCTCTGGAACGAAGTCCGGGGCCGTAGCAGGCGCGATGTTCCGAATACTGTCCGACAGCAGATCTGGGTCATGCACGTTGTGATCGTTCGGCGCTCCTGACATGGGCCCGAATCCGTTGAAGATCAAGTCTCCGTGGATGTCGGCAGTGTAGTTTAGGTTTCCAAACCTAACCTGATGGCCAGGGGCGTAGCTGTCAATCTGCTCTGGGTGGCCAAGCGAGTTGGCCCGCAACGCGAAGCCGCCGAACACGAAAATCTGTCCAGGGAGAAAAGTCTCACCCTGGACGGTGTTGTTGAAGGTTGGAGAAGCCATCGAGCCCTACAGCAACGACACAGACGAACTCTAAATGAAAGCACCAATGTCGGTGTCAAAACCGGCGGATCTCGGGTAGGGGGTCCCGAACTGTGCGTCTAAGGCTAATGGTAATACGAGACTGGGAACACGATGTTTACCCGGGTTCGGGCCCTCTCGATGGAGGTAATATCCTACTTCCTGCTTGATTGATCTTGATGATATGAGTATTACAAGAGTTGATCTACCACGAGATCAGAGAGGCTAAACCCTAGAAGCTAGCCTATGGTATGATTGTTGTTGTCCTACGGACTAAACCCTCCGGTTTATATAAACACCAGAGGGGGCTAGGGTTACACAGAGTCGGTTACGGAGAAGGAGATCTATAATTTGGATCGCCAAGCTTACCTTCCACGCAAAGGAGAGTCCCATCCAGACATGAGACGAAGTCTTCAATCTTGTATCTTCATAGTCCAACAGTCCGGCCAAGGTACATAGTACGGCTGTCCGGATACCCCCTTATCCAGGACTCCCTCACCCACCTCGGTGGCCTTCCGCACCGCCTCTTCACCCTATAAATTCCCAAATATTCCAAAACCCCCGAAAAGAACCCTAGATCAGAAGTTCTACCGCCGCAAGCCTCTGTAGCCACGAAAAACCAATCTAGACCCCGTTCTGGCACCCTGTCGGAGGGGGAAATCATCATCGGTGTCGATCTTCATCATCCCGGTGACCACCATGATGAGGAGGGAGTAGTCCATCCTTTGGGGTGAGGTTTGTACCAGTAGCTATGTGTTTAATCTCTCTCTCTCTCTCTCTCTCTCTCTCTCTCTCGTGTTCTTGATGACACGATATTGATGTATCGCGGGCTTTATTAATATAGTTCGATCATATGGTGTTTCTCCCTCTCTATCTTGTTGTGATGAATTTTGTTTTTCCTTTGAGATTTTGTTTTATCGGATTGAATACTTTTATGGATTTGGGAGCACTTGATCTATGTCTTGGCACTCAACTCGTAGATTCCCGAGGTGACATTGGGGTAATCTATGCATAGGGGTTGATGCACGTTTTCATCCTTGTTTCTCTGGTAGAAATCTTGGTGCACTCTTTGAGGTTCTTTATGTTTGATCGAGTATTATGAATCTGAAATTGTTTGATACATATCATATAATTAACTCATGGATACTTGTGGTGACATTGGAGTATCTAGGTGACATTAGAGTTGGTTGATGTGTGTCATATGGTGTTATTTTAGTATGAACTCTTGGATAGACCGAATGGAAATAATAACATTGTGTTATTTTAGTACGGACTCTTGAATAGATCGAACGGGAAGAATAACTTTAAGGTGGTTTCGTACCCTACAAACAATTTCTTCTTATGTTCTACGCTAGATAGGAACTTTGGAGTGATTCTTCATCGCACATTAAGTTATGTGATCCAATTAGATTAGCACTGTTGAGATATTGCACTAGCGAGAGTACGGAGCCTAGGCCTCATTTTCAAGCATTGCAATACCGTTTGTGCTCACTTTTGTTACTTGCTACCTTGCTGTTTTTTATTGTCACTATTACAAAAATCAATATCTACTACTATTACTACACCTGTATCACCATCTCTTTGCCGAACTACTACACCTATACAAATTACCATTGTATTTGGTGTGTTGGGGACACAAGAGACTCTTTGTTATTTGGTTGCAGGGTTGTTTGAGAGAGACCATCTTCATCCCACGCCTCCCATGGATTGATAAACCTTAGGTCATCCACTTGAGGGAAAATTGCTATTGTCCTGCAAAACTTTGTGCTTGGAGGCCCAACACAAGTCTACAATAATAAGTTGTGTAGTAGACATTAAGCTCTTTTGTGGCATCATTGCCGGGGAGGTGAGTGCTTGAAGGTATATCTTTAGATCTTGCAGCAGAATCTTTTAGTTTCTTGTTTTACCACTAGTTTGGTTTATAAAAAGAAAACTACAAAAAATGGAATTGAGGTGGTCTCATATTATTCATCTTTATCATGTCTTTCTTGAAACTGATGGAGCAGAAAATTATGCTCAATTGATAGAAGAAGAATTCAATAAAATGATTGGCATGAATGATGAGCATGATTGCATGTTGATAGTATGAATTCTATGAATATCCAAAATGCTAATTATGATTGCACAAGTCATGACAAAAATGTTTCTTATAAGCATGTCAATTTTTGTGGAGTGGAAAGACTTTGTGAAGACATGTCGTATAGGGATGATAGATTTTGTAAGAAGCATAAACATGATAGAACCAGTTTTTTGCTCAAAGTGATAGATGGATTTGCTACAAAATTATGTTCTCTTTATCCTATTAATTGTGAACTTTGCAATAAAGTTGGTCACCTTAATTTCCAATGCATGTTTTTTCATGATCAAATCATGTCCAAATATTGCAATAAGTTGATCACCCTTGAACTTTATAATGGACTTTGTTTATTTTTGGGGTGTGAAGAATTGTGACATAAAAATGGTTGGTTTGAAGCATTCATATTCACGGACCATGCTGAAACTAAATTGAAAGAAATCCATATGTTTTGCATGGTAAATTGCAATGAAAATGCTTATATTGCCAACTATAGGAAGACGGGAAAACCAATATAATTTAAAAGGAATACTAATGAAATGGTAAAGATTTATACTTTCCCTCCTATTGTCGCTCATGATGAAATAGGTGACGAGAAGGAGCTCCCTATTCAACCAATCTCATCAATAAGAAGCTCGGAAAAATTAATTAAACCCACACATGATGTGGTGAAGAAGAAAAAAAGAAGAAAGGGTAGAGGTAAAAAGGTATCCCTCCCAAATGATGTTGCTCCTATTGTTGTTGTGCCTCATGAAAATGAATCAAAAATAACTATGGAAGATGATGCGCTTGATGATGATATTGCTTCTTTGTCTTATGGCACAATGTCCGAGAGCACTATTGATGATGATTTTGTTATGCCTATTGCTTGTTGTGATGATTATGATTGGGAAGATAATGATACTTCTTATAATCTTGGAAATCTTTTTGGCACCAACTTGGGAAATTATGATGATAGCAATTGTTATACCATTGGTGTTATTCATACTATTAATGATGAGAGTGATTGTGCTTATGATATGACAATTCCCGAGGTGACATTGGGGTAATCTATGCATAGGGGTTGATGCACGTTTTCATCCTTGTTTCTCCGGTAGAAATCTTGGGGCACTCTTTGAGGTTCTTTATGTTGGATCGAGTATTATGAATTTGAATTGTTTAATGCGTATCGTATAATTAACTCATGGATACTTGTGGTGACATTGGAGTATCTACGTGAGATTAGAGTTGGTTGATGCGTGTCATATGGTGTTATTTTAGTATGAACTCTTGGATAGATTGAACGGGAAGAATAACTTTGTGTTATTTTAGGACGAACTCTTGAATAGATTGAACAGAAAGAATAACTTTAAGGTGGTTTCATACCCTACAAACAATTTCTTCTTATGTTCTCTGCTAGATAGGAACTTTGGAGTGATTCTTTCATCGCACGTTGAGGGATTGTTATGTAATCCAATTATATTAGCACCGTTGAGAGATTGCATTAGCGAAAGTATGGACCCTAGGCCTCATTTTCAAGCATTGCAATACCGTTTGTGTTCACTTTTGTTACTTGCTACCTTGCTCTTTTTTATTGTTACTATTACAAAAATAAGTACTACTATCATTACTACACTTGTATCACCATCTCTTCGCCAAACTAGTGCACCTATACAAATTACCATTGTATTTGGTGTGTTGGGGACACAAGAGACTCTTTTTTATTCGGTTGCAGGGTTGTTTGAGAGAGACCATCTTCATCCTACTCCTCCCACGGATTGATAAGCCTTAGGTCATCCACTTGAGCGGAAATTGCTACTGTCCTACAAAACTCTGCGCTTGGAGGCCCAACACGAGTCTACAAGAATAATTTGTGTAGTAGACATCACCCTGCTGCAAGAACAAATAGAGGAGGCCCAACTACATCAGCCCCAGGCCCTGCTGCAAGAGCTAAAGAGGTAGGTCTGCAGGTAGAGGGAGAAATACTGGATTTAGTGCACCAAGAGATGCAGCACTTCTGCAGACTGTTTGGTTGGGACCAAAAGGAAGAGGTATCCAAACTCCAAATTGAAGGGGTACTTTTATGTAAGTGGTAACTAATGAAGTGAGAAAATGGTAAGGATGAACTAGTTTGAATTTGTTTGAACTAGTTTGAATTTTTCTGAACTTGTTTGAATTTGTCTAAACTTATCTAAACTTGTTTGAACTGCTAGAATTTGTATGTCTGTATATCTGAATCTGTCTGAAGTTGTTTATCTCTTTGAACTAGTCTGAACTTCCATGTAAGTCTGTTGTTTTCTGTATTTTTATGTGTGGCTCTTTACTGACCAAATGGGCCTGAAAGTGGGCTCAGTTAATGGCCACATCTTACCCCCCCCTCCCGCAAGCCTACCGAGTGTCTTACATAAGCCAGTGCCCTCCTTCCCCTCTTTCCCAATTATGAAAACCTAGCCACCAGATCCCTTCTCTACCCATAGATGGATCCAGAGTTAGGAGAGGTAGTCGATGAGCGGGAGGAGATTCTTAAGGCTGAAAGGAGCGCAACAAGGGCAGAAAGGAGGTCCAATCGTAGGGCACGGGCGCTGGAGTGACGTCGGAGGCTTCCTGCCGTGATTATGGCAGAATGCAACAAGAATGACATCAAGCAGTTCAACGAGGCGTTCCTGGACGGAACCCACATCATAGATGATCTGATCATTTGGTGGGCACGAGATAGGGCAAGCCTCCATCGATTCCAAGCAACAAGGAAGAGGTGGACTCAGATCCTTGCTGCAGGTGAAAGCAGAGATTTCTAGTTCTATGGGGTAGTACAGGTATGAATCTTATTTGGATTTGTCTGAACCTTGTGAATGTTGTTATGAATCTGAATGAATGCATGTGGACCTGCACTTCTCTGAATTTGTCTGTCTCTCTGAATTTTTCTTCTCTCTGAATTTGTTTATTCTGTACTTCTCTAAATTTGTCTGCACTTTACTGAATGAATTTGCACTTGTATGTACTTCTATGAATTTAAATTGATATTACTGAATGTTGAGTGGTAGTTCAGAGAAGTTAAGTGTAGCCGCCTAGAACCCATCGCACTTTACCCCCACCACATCTTTAAAACTACCACTCCTATCGTGCCCACTCCACTTCTCAACAGTCTCCCCTCTTCCAAAAAACCAAGTTCATCCAACTTCCAACCTCAAAACCCATTTCTTCCATGGCGGCAATGGCTTTTGGCGAGGGTTGGTAGAGGGGGATCGAGGTGCCATGTGCCGGTGATGCTAAGAAGTTAGCGTATGCGCGAGAGGTCTCCACTTGGTACTGCACCCTACTATGATGCTGAACCAAGCGCGCGCTCGACGGAGCCACCGCCAACCTTGAAGAGATGGATCGCATGCCGGACCTCGACCACCCACTGATAGAGACTCTCATCTGGGCGATGGGCGAGGCGAGGGATTCGCCTAACCCATTTCAGCGTGCGTGCTGGTACGTGTACCAGGATTGCAACAATCTTCATCCTGTTGACTCACTGGCTGAGTGTGTGGTGTCGGTGATGCCTCTCATGAGGATGATGGAGATGGACCTGCCACAGCCACAGGTGTAGGAGGATGCAGTGCTGATGCTAGAGCAGCCACAGGCGGCCGACACATCTACCAACACCAAGTCCAAGGTGAAGAAGAAGTACAATGACGTCCTAGTTCGCCGTTTGGAGCGGCTTCGAGGCTTGAAGGAGTGAATGATGCAGAAAAGGAGATGCAGTATTACTGCACTTCCTCTTTTGTCTAGTTCTAAAGTTGTTTTTAGGTCAGTTTGAACAATTGATGAATGCGTAGACTGAATTTATCTATGTATTAGGTTATCTATCAGTGCAAGAAATTTGGTTTGTATGAATCTATCTATCAACTTGCTACATTTCTCTGAATTTTCTTTGTTTCCTGAATCTTTGTGACTGTATGTAGTAGGCTGAATTTGCACAAGTTTTGACCAACAATTACAACACTGAATTTGCACAAGTTTCAACACACACAAACCATTAACTACAACACAACTACCACCATTTCACATCAGCCAAATCTCATCAACTGAGCCTCTGCAATTTTATTACTATAGCACTTAACTCGCTGCTACTTCTCCACCATCACACTCCACCACACTTCGACTCATCCAACATTGAAGTCCCACTTCAATCTATTAAAGTATACCAATACCTCTTTCTCTGCTAGTTCACTCTACTCCTCACTCTGTCTCTCACTCAGAAATCTTACTCCAGACTTTCCCTCATAGCTCCAGCCATGGTTGGTTCTTCCTCTACACCAGACCCATGGCTCAACCCCTTCCCCACCGGTAGGGGCTGGGTTGCCATGCTTCTTGGGTTGGCTAGAGGCGACCAAAATCTGTTCCTCAACTACATGACAATAGCCATGAGATACACAAGTGTGGAAGAGCTAGTAGATGCATCAGAGGTAGTTAGGAAGAAGACGACAGCTGAGGAGAAGCAGCGCATGAACCGGCGCTATGAAACCCCAGGTAAGGGGATCCTGCCCATCGACATCCTGCTGTGGGCCATGAAGAGGGCAGACTCTGACAATTCTAGGCAGCGACATCGGTGGGCATCCCACCGCTATATCGCTCCAGCACAAGCTATGGCTAAAACTAGAGAGGTGCAGCAAGAGGACGATGACGATTTGCAGATCATCGCCCCACCAGCATTGTTTGCTCGCCGCCTTCCTCCTCCCATCATCTTCATCGATGAAGACGAAGATGAAGATGAGGTGCAGGATCTGCAAGATCGTACTCAAGTCAAACAGGAGGTACGACGATCTGGGCGCTTAACAGGGCAGGCTTCTAAGAATCTGAAATTGTAAGTTTCAGGTTCAGTTATCGTCAGTCTTTGCATGTTTACTGAGATTCAGTTTCGTTAGTGTTGTCAACTTTCAGTTTCAGTGTATCTGAAACTATTTCAGACTATCTATGCTATCTATGTAATCATAAGTGTTATCTATGTAGATGTTACCTATGTAATCCTAAATGCTATCTATGGTGCCTGCCTATGTGGAATGGAACTACCTAAATGCAATACACGTTTTCAACTGTGATATAAAGTAATCAGAACTAGCTTCAACAACCATTTTCACACAGAAACAAATTTCTTGAGCAGATAATATGGTTCTTAACTTAACTTAGTATCCAATCTTAGCATAAGGGCCATTACAATTAGGACAATATATAGGCAGTACAGATCAGGGGCATAACAACACCCCCACCCCAATCAAAATGATCTAAAACCATGATAGTTCTTAAGTAGTTGATAGCTAATATTAATATTGAGATGCATATTTGCATCAAACTCATCAATCCTAGGCCGGTTATATATATAGGCCTCATATTTACTTACCAACCATAGCTACCACTTCACTCTTGCATGAAAACTTCTTTGATCTTGTCTAGCTTTTCCTTGCACCCATGACCAGCGTTTAGGAGCTCAGAAATGGCATGCTCCAGCTTCTTCTTTCTTCTCTTCTTTAAGGAGGTCTCTCTCCACTTCTATCTCCTTCATGGACTTCCTGGTGTTATGAATGATATCAGCTTGACTCTGCATGATGCACCTGTGTTATTTCTTCAGCTTAAGCTTCTCCATTTGAAGCTCAATCTTTGCCTGCTCCTCAAGTTGCTACTTCTTCTCCTTCAGTCCATTGATTGTCTGGCTTGTGTAATCCATGTCATGGGATTTCTGTCCATCCTGGTAATCAAAGAGCTTGATACATCATCCACAAGCTGGTTGTACCGATTGCCAAGAGAATCAAGCTCCTTCTTCATTTTTGCAACCTCTAACCGATGAGCCTCATTGCCGTGGACTCTACCAAGGTTCTGCTCATGATAATGTCCCAGAGATTTATTTAGCACCTTTGCAGAGCTACAAGCTAAGGGGCATCTACCCATTCCAAAACACCACCGTTCACACCATCCTGAAAACACAGTGAAATATTATTGTTAGCTAAATCCATTCAAATTTAAAGTGAGCTATATTGTTCAGTAACAATCAAATTCAGAAGAAGAAATCATAAACCCTAATCTTGTACATAGCTACACTAGCTAGCTCTATAAAGGAATTACAAAACATTTATCTGTTTCCAGAACTCTATACTAGAATTACATAATTCAGACATAGTCATGGTGTACGCTAAAGCAAAATTCAGAAATACTGCAACTAAACAGTAATATGTTTTCACATACCACAAAATGAATCAATCACAACCTTGAGAACTTTATTTATTACCTCAGTAGCACATCCTATGAATCTCCTGCCAGTGTCAGTACCTACGAATGCAACAAATTTGCCTGGCCTCTGCCTGTGCAGTATGCACTTATGCTCAGATTCAACCACAGGCCCACAAAAACTTGGGTCTATCACAGTTTCAGGAGTTTGCTACAGCAGGAGGAATAACATATATATCAACTACATCCACATATATGAACTGAAACTGAAATGGAAGAAATCAAAAGAATATCCAAACCCTAACCTTAGCACAAGACAGAAGAGACTGAGCGACTTACAAAGTACTCCATCTGCATGCTTCTGAACTTGCTCATGTATGCATCATCACCGTCGGAGCTCTCATTGTTGTTTGGTCACGACGACATCCTCGTGGTGTCGCCGGAGTGCGAGGAGAAGAAGAAAAGAGGCAAAGCAGAGAGTGAGTACATATGAAATGAGACAAGTCCTTGCAACCCTCGTAAATTTATTTGACACCAAAGATGGTTGAGTGTGCTTTGAGAGCCGGCATTACCTCAACTCAACTACCATTTGTCCATGAAATTTTGCATGCTCGTGGCACACTCGATCAATGCCGGAGTCAAGTTTCTTTTCTTAAGGTTAAGCACTATCATCTATGTCATGCAAAAAAAAAAATCATGGTTTGGCATTGGCTATCCAGTAGGCGCATGTGGCCGGAGACAATGAAGGAGAAATTGCCAAAGGGTTTTGGTATTATTATCCTTGAAGCACAAACATAATGTGCACCCCTATAGTTCTATTGATGCGGAATTAATAGCGGGAAGCAAAATTTGTCAGACTTAACCCAACATTTTTAAAACCTCTCTCTTTTCCTTGGTGAAACAAAAGCCAACTTCGTGCAACAAAAGCTCTTGGTTTCTCGTAGGGCCGGGCGGAGATAATAACGCGGGAAATGAGCCGTCGTATCCTAACGTGGCCTGAGGTCCAACGATCACAACTGTGATAAAGGTGATGGATCGCCTGTGAGGAAAAAACAATCACGCATGCTTAGTTGTATCCCAGGAGGAGCAGGCTAATTAATTATGGTGATTAATTGGGTGGGTGCTGCAGAAGGGAATGTGGCATCAAATCGGTGGTGGTGGTTATGAGTTGACCGTGCTTGCTATGGCTAGCTAGTTGCTGGCCAACCGGCACGGCATGGCATGCGGCATGTGGCCGCACTGGACGCCAGCCTAGCGCGGGCGGGCACATGCTGGTACTCCGCAGTCCGGAACAATTACCGGTGAGCCCGCCAGGCGCCAGCCGATCCATCCATGCATGCCCGCCCGCCCGCCCGCCGCCCTGTCTTTGTCCCGCCGCGCCCGCCGGAGTAGTATATCTCTCTCTCCCTTCCTTCGTTTGGCCCTTTCCCAACAACCGGAATACGCTGGCCTCCTCCGTGCGATTAGTGCCTTGTCTCTCTCCCCCTCCCGCGCGCGCCAGGTTAAACTCGATGATTTGTTTTGACCCTCTGACCGTAGAACAAATGTTCTACGGTATTTTCATTAATTAATTAAAATATGTACAGGTATAGATACAGAAGAAGGTTAAACTCGATTGTTATCGCGGAGGGCTTTCCGCTGGCGGCGAGCGTGCTGTGTCACTGCGATCATGATGAACTTTACTCGGACATTCTTTCCACCATCGAAATGCCGGCTTTTATACTACTGCCTCTGTATTGAACTGCAAAAACGTCTTGTATTTTGGTATAGAGGAGTACATGCTTGGTCGAATTCGCGCTTTCCCGACCACGAGAACGAAAACTTGGATCGAAGCGAGAGTGACATGCCGGAACATTCTCTGCGCCAACGGCAAAACAGATGGAACAAATGTGTGTAGTAGCTCTTCTTCCTCCTCCTCCATGACAGTAATGCCCGGGGCAGTAACGCCCAGGAACATTTCAGGCAACTCCGCACCCTGCTAGACATCACTGTCTTTTCCTTTTCTCAACACATGCCAAAGCAACACACATAATCATCATTCTGATTGATAGGCACAGCATCAGCATGCCATGCATGTCGCTTTTCTCTTTCTTTTTCTGGTTGATTGATGAAAGAGAAGGTTCCTCTCCCACTTTTCTTTTCCTTTTGCAATTTTACTGTGCTTCCGAGCAGATCTTCTTCCTTTCTTGTAGTATTATTATCATCAGAACCAATATGGATAGTAGTATAGTATTTCTGTAGAATATTTATCTGCTAGTAATAAACGTAGGAGTATCTTTAATTTGCACCACACATTGACCTTTCACTGGACAACTGACCTTGCACCTGCAGGGAGTGCTCTGGTGCGCCTAGCAATTTGTTCTTTTTCCCTGAATACACCCGACACCATTCATGTGCAACTGCCATTTTTATCAGATGGATCACGAATTCCCTTTCTCGAAAAAAATATGGATTAAGAAGAAGAGAGAGGGTGACATGCCAGCTCCCCCGTAGGAGGACTGAGAGGGATAGTTCCAATTGGCGCGCTTCTGCCTTTCAGTAGCCTGTCTGTCCTTGTCCATGCCTCTATTCCCATTGCATTGCGTTGCATGGTTGTTTGGTTCTCAGCCACAATTTGTCAAGCCAAAATTTGGCAGCCACAATTTGCCAAGCATGTGTTTAGTTTTTGCCACACTTTGGCTTGCCACACTTTATTGTCCCTATGTCCCATTTGTCAAAGAGATAATTTTTTTGCCAACTTTTGCCAAAGTTTGGCGTCCAATTTTTTAGCCACACTTGTGTGGTTTGCCATACTTGTGTGGCTAGCCACACTTTGGCTTGGCCACACTAGTCTCCAACCAAACAGACCCTTACTTTCACTGCCACCTTCAAGCAAGCAAAAACATGGGGACGATCGTTAGAGGAAAAGATCCAAAGACCCCCAAAAATGCATGTATGCACGTAACCCCTCCGTTCACAAATATAAAAAATATTCTAATTTCCTTCTGAGTCGGATGTATAAAACATATTTTAATGTGTTTGTTCACTCATTTCAGTTCGCATGTATTGCCTTTGTTCTGAAATATAAGTTGCTGGGAGAGTTCAGTTTATACTCCCCCAACGACTTATATGTAGGAATGGAGGGAGTAGTCCATATTAAAATGTTTAAAATATTCTATATTTCTGAACGGAGGGAGTAACATTTTAACAAGGAGTAGCTGGGAGTGGACCTTTATATCAACATAAATGTTCTTGTATATGTATCAATCCACACACTCTTTTTTCTATTGGGATTTTGACAAGTTTGCAAGCAGCGCATTGTTTGAGCTTTGAAGTTTTTCTCGCATTTTCCGCGAAAGAACTTAGGACGTCTCTCAATTGTATCTGAATTTTACGTGAGCTGACTTTGCTTGAACCTACCGAGCAGCAAGCTCGGTCGGCACACATAAATCATCTTGACTTTGCTTAAATTTTAAACTAGTATAAGAAACAGCATTTTTATCAAAAGAACAGCTCATAGACAAGGAAAGCAAAATCAATCAAATTTCAAAAAAGAAAGGAAATGAGGGCATTCATTCAAGCAAAACCGTTGGGACAAAAGAAGGGGGAAGATGATGGGAAAAAGAGAGGGAGGGAGGGAGGTGGGAATCACACCACCTTGTCTTCCCTGTCCCTCACTGCCACCATACCATATCCATTGCTCCCTCCCCCCTCTCTCCTGTCCTAATTCACTACGCCGCTATTTATTTTACTATTAATTGCCCCGACTCCGTCTCCGTCCCCGTCCCCGTCCCCCGTCCCCGCCCCCTCCGCCGTCGCCACCCCAAATTCCCACGCAAACCCTAAGCCAGCCAGCCAGCCAGCTAGCTCGACAGCCCAGCCCAGCCCAATGGCGGAGGACGCCGGCGACAGGGACCAGCAGCAGCAGCAGCAGCCCGCCGCGGCCGCGGGGGCCGGAGCAGGGCACGAGGACGGGGGCGGCAGGGACGAGAGCTCCGTCAAGCTCTTCGTCGGCCAGGTGCCCAAGCTCATGACCGAGGCCGAGCTGGCCGCCATGTTCCGCGACGTCGCCGTCGTCGACGAGGTCACCGTCATCCGCGACAAGGCCACCAAGGCGTCCCGAGGTCCGGATCCGTACGCCCCCGCCCCGCCGGATTTTCCCCCCCTTGCAATGCCGTTCCCTGCGTGCTTTGCCTCTCTGTTGTTTTCTCGCTGGGTCGGGATCTGGGCGCGGTTCCCGTTCGCTTGCGGTTTTCCGTGCTCCTCCCGCCCGCGCCGGTTCCGCTGTGCTCTCTGTCTGTGCTCTGCTGGTGGCTGGCAATGCCGCCCGGCCATTTGAGCTGCCTGATTTCTGCTTCTTCCGGCTGAAAGTTCTCGCGCTCCGCTGGGAATTGGGTTTCTTCCGTGCCGATTTAGGCGCAATTCTCGCTGCTCGTGGGGAATTTTGTGCAAGGGGAAGGCTGCGTTGAATTGCTAGCTTCTGCTATGGTGTGAACTCCCTGCGGAGAAAAGTCAAAACGTTTGCCCGAGTCTGCTTTATCCCGCGTTTTTCATTTTGATGCTCTCGACTTCTCATCTCGTATGTAGGAGCTCCGAGCTGCATCAGATTCTCTGCTTCTCGGCCGCTCGAGCTCGGATTTTGTGCTGAATTAGTGGGGTTTTACCCATGCCAGTAAAAAATGTTGGAATTTAGTGTTGCTCGCAAGCGTTGGCTCTGAACTCCGAATTTCATTTTTCTGGTGTCGGATTGGTAAATTTTCTTCTCTGGACAAGTTCAGTTTTCATTGACACTTGAACTTTGTTGCTTCTCGCGTGCGTGTTTTCCGATAATGGGATGTGAAAGTAAACATTTGGTCATGGTTAAATTTTTAGATGGACTTGAGCTCGAATTTAAGCTGGTCGATTGGACCACAGATATAAGCTGTCCTTGTTAGTACATATTCATTTCAACCAATAGCTAGACGAAGGTGTGCCTTCCCTGTACGTGCGATAGGCTGGAATTTAGGACCAGTGGAATTGTAATGTGTTCGTTGCCGTTTCGGTGGATTTCAGAATTCGATTGGTCCCTTCAAGGAATTTACCTTCGCGTGGTATTTTGAGGTTTTGCTCTGGATTTTTTTTGTGGGCTATTTACCTTGCATTTCGCTACTATGAGATCATGATTCAAGATGATGAAATCTGATGGTAACTATTTAGAACTTCCTTTTCTAAAAACTATTTAAAAGTTGCCCTATGAGACACTTTCGTATACCATGGGGAATCTGTGCTTCTTCGATTTGATTGGTTTGAATTATATCTGTTCTTGTTACTAGGGATTGATTGTTTTACATGTGTTCTCCCAGGAGTAGTTAGATGTGAACGTCATAAAATAAGATGTTTTCCTGCATATGCAAAATCACAATCCTGTTTGCGACTTACTACTACGGTATTACACTGGCGTTTTCATATGAAAGACTTTGTTGGTATTGGTGTCCCAGTATGTTTTAGTTGTATCTTGTGTTCTGTTTTTGCTCGACTGTGGTCTCTAAATGGCTATCCTCATGATGTTTTAGTTTGATCTTGATATACAGCATACTGTACATTGCAGGTTGCTGCTTCCTGATCTGCCCATCAAGGGAGGAGGCTGACAAAGCAGTGAATGCATATCACAACAAACGCACGCTTCCTGGGGTATGCAGACACAACCTTTCTTTTTTCACATGTATCTGCCTGGGTAACTTGGGTATAATTTAACCAACTGATGCATCTAAAGGGTTCTTTCTGGATCTGTTCTTGTTGGGAGCTCTTGAATGTTGGGTATTCTTGGCAGTGGATGAACCAGGAATGGAGTACATGTCTACGCTGGTCTAGTTAGGGTTAAGTTTTAAGTGAATACTTAGTGAGAGATTCCCAGGAAGTTGGTTCATTGTTGGTGATCTGTAAAGTTCTTTTTCTGACTGACCTTTGTCGCTATATTTGCATTTAAAATAGCCATTTTGAGTTTGCCTATTCGGCCCAAATGATCATGCAGTGATGTAGAAGAATGATTTGTCTGACTTACATTCAAGATTTTTGTTAACTGGTGAATTACTATCAGCAAAACCGTCCATTCCCACACTGGATCAACTGATGGATTGTTACATATTCCTGGATCATTGTTTTCTTGTACAGTTGATCTTAACGTATTAATTTCGCACTTTTTTCAGTTTGGTCTTAGAGAAAGTTGGTCCAGGCGTGTGTCCTTAATCCTTAACTAGTCAAGGCAAACTCTGTTGATGTCTATGTGGAATTCATGTCATCATCCATTATGCTAGACGTAGACACAGTACAGTAGTGCATTGTTTCAAATTTTCAGTTATTATTACTGCTCCAAATTGCTCTGTTGGCACCTCTAGTTACAGTATTGCAGACAAAATTGTTTCACATATTCTATGAATCACTTCAGTTATTATACTGCTTCAAATTGCTCTGTTGGCACCTCTAGTTCCAAGAGCTATGGTACAGTTGGACTCGGACCCTACTTGAAACTGTAGTGTATAATTGTATAAACCCCTACCACTCAGAATGAGTACTGCCATCCAATTTTCCACCCCTTCTGCTTGGAAGTCATTTACAGGTCAGAAAGGTTAAAGATCTGATGTCAATCCTGCTATTCGCATTTGCAACCCTAGAATATGAAGGTTGCTACATTGTTGTACGTGACTGGTATCAGTGGATTTTATCACTTTTCTTTTCTTGAAGAATTGATGTAGCTGATCAAATCTAAACCTTGAAGCCAGGAATCTTTGATATGCGCGATTTAGGATAAATTCAGAGAGCAGATGCCTTAGCTTAGCAAAGAGTGATGCACCAGTGGTCCCAATTATGATTTTTTTATCATGTTGACTGGTAATCACCATATGGAACGGTAGTCCTGGCTAGTAGCAGTTCTTTTCGTGATCACGGGATTTTTTTCTTGCAACATTTTTGCTGCTAGTAGTTCTATTCGTGATCACGAGATTTGTTTTTTTAACATCTTCTTTACATATTCCCCAAACAAAAATACAATTTTGCAGGACTGCTGTTACTTCTCTCTGAATGTCATTAACATTTCCCCCTTTTTTTCTGTTTGAACCAGGCCCCAAGTCCATTGCAAGTAAAATATGCCGATGGAGAGTTGGAAAGGCTGGGTATGAGGCTCTCTGAAATTATTTCATTCACAAGCGAACTTGTGTATAAATTATTGGTCGATTTTTATTTATTTTTGGTTTCTCATTGTACTGACATGTCTACACTGTTACTTTCAGAGCACAAACTTTTCATTGGAATGCTACCCAAAAATGTGACAGATACTGAAATGACTGATTTATTTTCACAATATGGAAATATCAAGGATTTGCAGATTTTGAGAGGTTCACAACAGACGAGCAAAGGTAATTTCTTGTGGGAGCAGTTGATTTTCGTATGACTTGAAGCGAATATGACTTCACTTCTAGACTTGTTTGCACGTTTAGCTGCTTACCAACCGTGGATGTTGCAGCTGGTTGCGCCTTTCTGAAGTATGAAACAAAAGAGCAGGCTGTGGCAGCTATCGAAGCTCTAAATGGGAAGCACAAAATAGAGGTTTGTGAGAACATAAGGATTCTAAACAATCCTAACTCTCTTTAATTAATAAAATATGGCTGCGTGCATCACTCGATGCAGAGGCCAAGGGTATGTCAGAAGGAAAGTTTTATCATATGAAGCAAAAGATACATCTGTACATCCATAGATGGGTACAGAAATTTCTTTGCCCACATGTGTGGTGGATTCTGCTGGCCTATGCGATCTGAACATTCTTGATCTCTTACATGCAATGCGAGCAACCATTACAAAAATAGGAATTATCCAGTTTATTTGCTGCATTATGAGTTAAAAAATACTCTACAAAATATCATGGTTGGAAGTTGAAATCTTGGACAGTATTATGTACATTTGTATTAGTTATTTCACTTTCTTCTGCAACTTCATGAATGGTAAAAGAAACCCTGACATGCCTTGTTTTTTTTTGTTAGGGTTCAAGTGTGCCTTTGGTTGTAAAATGGGCTGACACAGAAAAGGAAAGGCAGGCTCGAAAAGCACAAAAGGCTCAATTTCCGCAGTCTAATATGTCAAATGCAAATGCCATGCAACAAAGTTCATTATTTGGTGCTTTACAGATGGGATATGTGCCTCCGTATAATGGATTTGGCTACCAGGTGAATTTATGATACTGAAATCTTGAGCTTATTGTGCCCATACAATAAAAGGCTATTCCTATAATATCATTATTACTCTTGCCGTAAGCAGAAACAGCAGCACTTCCTTAGCTTATTCTTAGAATGGATTTTCAGTTTGCTGAAACAAATGACTGTTCAAGGGCATGGTTTCTATAAAGTGGAAACGTTTGTTTTCACCTTTCACTCTTCATTTTGTTCTACGTCTATAACCTTTGTATAGTTGTTGCACATTTACTGTTGCAAACAACCAAACAGAAAAGGCCATTGTTTTGAACTGCTGCAATTTCCTATCTTTCTTAATGTGCTAGTAGTGTTAAGCAAGGTCCAAAATGACTTTGAACCAATGGCACGTTAATGCTGTATGACCTTTGATTAGTGCCAACCACACTAGCCCTGAATATGATACGCCTTGTGTTGTGATTGTGGAAGTAACTCTCACTTGTTGATATGTGCAGCCACAAGGAACCTATGGACTTATGCAGTACCCTTTATCTCCGATGCAAAATCAAGCAGGCTTCCCGAATATGGTTCAGCCTGTCAATCAAGGAAGCTCAATACGGGGCGTTAATTCTGAATTATCCCCTAATTCACTTCCTAGGTCATTCAATTCAATGCAGTTGGGCAGCCCTTATCCAGCTGGGCCTGGTATGCAGTATCCTGGGTCATATGCTGGTGGTGGCATCAATAGTCGTCCTTACATGAACTCTCATAATTCAGTCAATAAAGTTCCGAATGCAAATGCTACATCTCCCACATCTTCAAGCACCAGCAGCAACACTGGTCCTCAGCTAGAGGGTTTGTCTCCTTTAATATAGTCATTCCAGTTTTCATTTCTTCTCAGGTATGTTTTACAGATGATATGTATCATGTGCACAGGTCCTCCTGGAGCCAACTTGTTTATCTATCACATCCCGCAAGAATTTGGCGACCAAGATCTAGCAAATGCATTTCAGAGTTTTGGTAGAGTATTGAGTGCCAAAGTGTTTGTAGACAAAACGACCGGTGCTAGTAAATGCTTCGGTAACTAATTCTTCCTCCTAGCTGGATTTCTTAGGACTGGCATCATACCAGCATGATTTTTGTTAATTCGTTCCTGGCTGGATGCAGGTTTTGTAAGCTACGATTCTCCTGCTCCTGCGCAGGCAGCCATAAGTATGATGAATGGGTTCCAATTAGGTGGCAAAAAGCTGAAAGTACAACTCAAGAGAGACAACAGCAAGCACAATAAACTTTATTGACAGCGCCCAGTCGATACCTTCCAACACGATCAGGAAAAACCGGTACATATGTGTCGCACAATTGATCGTTTGTCCCATTGTTTCTTCTGGCCTCCACCATGTGTCGTCGTCGGTGGGGGCTTGTGTATCTTGGCTCAATTCAATTCAACATTCTTGAAAACTGCTAAAGTGTGTATTTCGTCGCAGCATAGTTGTAGCATCTGTACCATCAGATTCAGACCCATTGTACATCAGACATTGATTCATTCAATTGCTCCCTTTTTTCTACTGAATTCCGCTTGTTTTCCTCCACTTTTGACGTGCCCTAGTGTCTTGATGAATTTTTGTCTGTGAATGGCCCCTTTTCGTATGCTGTATGGGATGGAGTGGCTTCTTGTAGTATCATGAGCCTTCCTTTAGGATGAGCTGATCGTACCTCTTGTATGTGTCACTTCAGTGATTTCTCCCCAGATGCAATCATGTTGGTTTGTCTTTGTGGTTCTTTTGACCGCGTAAACTCTGTCAGAGCTTGCGGACGAGTGCCAGTCTTGCAATTCTCAGTATGTCTAACATTTCTGATGAAGCATATCGTCATATTCACACTAAACCACATCAAGAACATATTATTACTAGGCTAAACTAGCTTGATTGCAAGGAGTGGATCGTCATTTCACTGCAAACCACCTCAAGAACATGTTACTACTAGGCTAAATTAGCTCGATTGTGAGGAATAGGGCGTTTTCGAGGACGGGCTCCATGGAGCCTGTTATTTTAATTGAAATTTAAACTTTCAGTTTTAAAATTTCTGAAAAGAAACATACAGTACATGTTTACAAGGATGTAATGTACTCCCTCCGCTCCTAAATATAAGTCTTTAGAGGCTTCAATATAAACTACATACAAATGTACATAGACATATTTTAAAGTGTAGATTCACTCATTTTGTTCGGTATGTAGTCTATATTGGAATCTCTAAAAAGGTTTATATTTAGGAACGGATGGAGTATATGTGTGTAAAATTTCATGATGAAATACCTTGAATTGTGAGCTGAAAAAAAATCATGGACTTCTTATGCTAAGAAGGCACAAAGTTTTTCTTTTTTAGCTCTCATTTTAATATATTTCAACATGAAATTGTACACATATGTACATCATATCTCTGGTATATGTGAATTTTCCAGAATTTTTTGAAACATAAAAGTATATGATTTTAAAAAAATCACCCTACATGGAGCTCAAGCTCCATTTTAGCATTTTCAGTCTGCGAGTCATTTACATCCAGTCGACTTTAAAATGGCTGTTCTGAACCACTCAGTCACAACTGCAGCACCATCGACACAGTTTCACAAAGTTGGTGCTTCACCTAAAATGAAGCTCACAATCACGCTGCTTTGCACCGAGCATATGCTATTGCCGCTCACGTGAAAGAAAGAAAGAAAAAAAATACATTTTCAGACACAAATTTCCTAGATCCCAAGTGAAATTTGGAAACATGCTCAGATGAATCCCAGCCAGCCAAAAATGGCTTGCGTTGAAATCCCCGCAACTGCCATCAGGGGGTTTGGAACCCTGGTTTGTCAGAATGATCATGTAGGACGTCAAATTCAAGGCGCAATGTGTCATCAAAACACATGATCATGCCTCCTGATGCAAATTCAGGTTTACTATTCGAGAGAATCATCGAGAATCTATCGGTCCACGCAAAATTCAAACCCCTGAGAATTTGAACCGGAGGCAACCGCTATACGCGGACAACAAACAGTATAAACTTTTATACTGGATTCCATCATCTTTTGTTCACCACTGCACAGCAAGACTGGGCAAAACATGTGCAACGACACTGAAGGGCCCGCCGCCTCTGGCTTTGACCACTATACACAGAGATGCCCAGTTGCCTGCCTGCCTCATACCCCGACACCAGTATTTACATGCTATAACAAACGCCCCCTGCTCATAGGGTGCGCAGTTTTTCACGCCTAGTGCGACCTCCTGAAAACAGCATGCTAGCTCTTGAAGGCCTTTTATTTTATTTTATTTTGGACCGCCTTCAGCATGCTAGCTTAGCTCTGTCATGGTAGACCCGCCAGCAAACACAACAGGATTGCAAGTGCCCATTGACAGGAATGCCTTCGGGTGGCAAATGCTGTAATAACAAAACAGCGGGTGGTAAGTAGCAGGAGAGGATATGCTGCTAATTTACATGACAGGTAGGTATCAGGATGTATAATTGGATAGTTTACACATGACAACACATATGGCAGGATGAAAGATTTCCTAGCATGAATAAGACAAATTGAAACAGAGAACAAAGATGATACTAAGCATGTGTTTTTGTAAGAAATTCCATGAGACATGCATTAAGCTACTATTCGCTAGTTTCATCGGTATCACCGACATAGCAGTGCAGTTTACATGGACTCCACAGCACAACAAATCATTTTAGTAAATTACTCAAATTGCAGTGACAAGCATGAAAACTGATCGCTGAGGTCTGCATGGAATAAAACTGTTATTCTGTAGAATAATCTACCAACTCCAAGCCTTGATAAATGTTGGTTGATATTAGCAATGTCTGGCAGCTGTTGAAATGAGAAAAGAGAGAAAAGACTAACATGTGCTGGGAGCAGGGGCCACAGCTGGCACTTGGGCAGGATGATGTGCATGAGCGAGAGACACTGTATGCAGCGGGGGCTTCACATTTGCTGGAGATGGAGCAGGGGAACTATGGTGCCTGTTGGGAATATTTGTAGGGTGACGAGCAGAAGGTGATGGACTGACAGAAGATGGTGACACTGCATGAGGCATGGTGGGAGGGGAAGCATAATGATGATTCCTAACTACTGGCTCAGCCGCTGGGGCCACAGGAGCCTTATTTTTTGGCTTATTGGTGTATCCATATGAATAACCAGATGGGGATGGAGACCTATATTTGGGCTGTTCCACAGGAGGATGTACAGGTGCAGGAGATGGAGGCAACTGCCTAATTACTTCATGACTACGGTGGTGGCTATGGTGGTGGTGATGGTGGTGGTGGTGGTGGTGGTGATGATGATGGTGGTGGTGGTGGTGACGGCGATGATCTTCATGAGTCATGGGTGCGGGGCTTGGTGCATCACTATCACTCCCGCTGTGCAAAGAATGCCGCAGATACGACGAAAGACTTAGCTGCTTTACTTTGCCAAATACAGTGTGATTTAGTCCCAAGTTTCCTGAAGATGAATTAGCAATCGTTTGTGCCAACTGCTTCATTCTTGGAGGGGAAGGCTGGTGATTCCCAACTTCTAGAATAATGGAAGACCGAACAACTGTTGGAGGAGCAACCGTCGAACCTTCCAAATTTGTCAATTTGATATAGAGGATCTGCAAAGCATGTGAACAGGGGATCAACTAAAAAACAAAAGCAACATATAATATTCACTTCACATATTATGACCTTGGAAAATTACGCTTCCCCGTCCAACATTTTGGAACGTTCAACATAATAAGAGTCTTAGGGCAAGTATGGAGTTCCAAGTTACGATCTCTACCCATACTGTCGTACTGCTATTGAATATTGATTGCTGTGTTAGATCATTTATATTACATATAAGTATGTTCTTTTCGTTCTTAATATTTAACTTGACAAAAAATAGGAAAATGGAAAGAAAAAAAAATCCCATATGTGTTTCTTGCATGTTCGGCCATACGGCCATACATGTATACAAAAACACAATATTCCTGGTGTACTTTGTCCCTAGCAGAGAAACTACTCAGAGGACATGGAGTTCAGGTACATGAGTATAAAATGAATTTTATGTGGTCATGTACATGGTTGTTCTGCTTTTGCATATACATGAGGACGCAGGAATCGAACCCAAGACAAATAACAAGAAGCAAGCATTCCTTTCAAAAAAAGAAAACCAAGCATCCAACCTTTCAGATTTGGTTCTACAGAAATTTGGTGGTGACAAGTGTGTGAAACTAAACTAACATGACATGGTAGTTATTGCTAGAATCGAAAATATTAAATAGAACTCAACCAGAGGCTAGCACCAACCTCATTGGTATCGAGAAGTAGTCCTGCCCTCATTTGGTCTTTTAACTCATTTGTTTTATCCTGTACCTTGTCGATTGAGAAATTCAGAGTGAAGTTGAAAGATGCATAAGGCTTCTGCACAAGAAAAGCAGCTTGCGGAGGGATAATGGTTATTCCTCCAGGGAACTTAAGCACCTCGAAGAATGATGAGTTCCCAAACAGCGACTCTGTCAATTGGAGTGTTGACTGCTGTACAACCAAGGACATGAAATGAGACCTAAGAATGCTCAGCCATGTTGATGACATAGTTGAGTATTTTGGATAAGGCACAACGCTGAAGATGACATTTGTCCAGTTTGATGCACCTGATGGTTGTAGAAAATTTACAGCAACCTGTACAATCATTTAGGAATTAGTAATCACGTTGACAGATTGTAGGGCACACTGTACATGACAGGAAGAACATTCGCAAAATAAAAATAAAAAAATGAAGTAAATAAATAAGGTGCAGCATTTCTGCCTTACAGTAGAGTTAGGGATGCCAATTTCCTCATAGATGTCAAACTCAAGCTTAGGTATACTTTCATTCAACTCGGAAACCGTCTTTTGTAGCATAAAGCTTGCCACTATATCAGCTGCAAAAAGAGGAGTACTTCAATTGTCAAATATTCTCAATATTGTCATACTGAAATATTTATTTCAAAGCTCAACAGAAAAGATCACAACACACGAGTTCTCGAGAAGTCAAAATGGGAATCATTAGCGAAGTAAACAAGTAAAAGAGACGGACATTACCTCAACTCAGCGGACATGAGTATTAATGATTGTTAAAGGTCATGGGCATGTTTGGTTGCCATCCACACTTCTCTGCCACAAGTGTGGCAAACTGTGGCAAGCGTTTGGTTACAGCCACAACTGTGGCACTCCACACTTTTTTAGTCACATACCTCACTTGCCATAGACTCGGTTGCTAGCCAACTTTTGCCGTAAGTGTGGCGACCAATTTGGCCACCACAAAAACTGTGGCATGCCATACTTGTGGCACAAAAGTGTGACTAAATGTGGAGGCCAACCAAACATGCCCCATATTTGTAAATAAGATTCAAGGCATTTTTGCTCCTAGAAGCATCATGTGGATGCAAATGTAGAAGGACCATGTTCCATTTTTCTACTTCTGTGTGATCAAAGCTACTTAGACAGGTTTCACACAATATCTAGTATCATAACTAAGACCTTGCTATTTGTTGGATGCCCTAGGTGTTTGTTTCATTTATAAATTGGTATTCTTAAAACTGATAATACCCTTTCTTGCATATAGCACCCCAATTATTTCAATGTTTCAATCTATTTCCCTGATTCCCTGAAAGATCAGAGCTCACTGTAGACAAAATTATGCATACACACTCACACTTCCGTGCATTGACCATACTCCCCTCAAAGGTTCTTTACATCAAAATTATATCTCCAAGAGCAGACATAGTCACTTCCATCAGTTCAATATAGCTACTACCACCATTCCGTATATGAAGGGAAAATTATTTCTCAACATCAACTTCTAATGTCACCATTTTATTACTTTTGCCTTTTCTATCGCGGCAGTTTTTGTTAAGGCATAGAAACTTCAGGCATCACTATTTTATAAGTAATCTTTCTTCCAGGGAAGCACTTTTTGTCGAGTCTTCTAACGTCACCATTACGTAAAGTATTGACTCTTCTACCACGGCAAGTTTTGTTGGGACCTCACGACATAACCCGTCATTAAACTGTTGTCTTTTCTTGCACAATTTTTTTATTTGGACTTTATAACATCACCATCGAAAAAGGAGTTCCTTATCTATCGCAGCTTTTTGTCGTGAACTGTCTATTCGGCAAAGCATTGGGGTTTTCACGGCAACTTTTGTCATGATCTTGGAAGTCTAACGTTATCTATTGATCTAATCTATCCAAAAGGTGTTGACTTTCTTTTATGGCAATTTTTGTCGGGACATTATCTCACCGGCCCATGAAACGTTGCTGTTTTTTAAACTGAAAATTGTGTCAGGATGTCATAACATCGATACATAACTATTCGGTAAAATCTTATATTTCTATGCAGTTGCCATGATCTTCTAGTGTGACCTTTCAATAATTTTTTGGCAAGAACTAGGATCTATAAACGATGTTTTCATGAACAACAAATACCATAGATAGCCAACAAGGCCCATTTTTAGTTCTCCTACCGCCAGCTCAAGCATATATCAATACCCAGATCTTCAGTACACAAAAAACTCCCACTGCGGCATGTACTAAGAAAATGGGTTTATTCTTTTCCTCCACCATAGTTCTAGAGACAATACAATAAGAGAATACACCACAACTGATTTTAAACCTTTGTTAGCTAACATTAATAACTGAATGCACGCATCGTTCACACATTGAACTCCACTGTAACGAAGAAAAAAAAAATCACAACTCTGCACCAGAAACTCCCCTAGAAGCGCCACCATGAGCACCCTAAAAAAATTGTTTGCTTTCCAGATAGGGAAAAAAAACTGAGTGAACACAATGTGGCAACTCAGCGGCCATCCAGGCTGGCCGAAATTGGCACAAAGAAGGTCTGGTGGTTTGGCCGACATTTCTTATCATGTTTACCGGCAAGAATAGCACCTGGATAACTGTGTTATACCGTATGTGTCCGAATTTGGGCTGGCAGAAGCTAATAAAAACATGTACTACTGAAGAAAAAAGGAAACAGATAAAAGAACTACCAGATGCAAGTATTTTGGTTCATCTTTACTCTCAGAGGCGCAAACTTTGCTTGAATCACTCGCGAATATCCTAAGTCTAGTCGCTGATTTAGTCACTACTCGTGGCGTTGGCGTCCACACAACGAGACCGATTTAAAAACTAAACAATTTAAAAAACTGAAGGTGGCCGAGATCTCGCAATGCAAGCTGACCTGCGAGCGCGTCCGCTGGGGGATCCGGCGGCCCTGCTCGGCGGCCGCGGTCGCGCCCGGCGAAGGGCGGCAGCCAGAACAGGGCGGAGAGGAGCACGGCGGCGCCGAGAAGGAGCGCGGCCACGCATTGCGGCCGCACGGACCTGCGGCAGCTGCTACAGCTTCTTCCTCTTCTTCTTCCTTCTCCTTCTACCTCCGCCGCCGCCCCCGGCGGCTGCTCCCGCTGCCCCCCGGCCGCCTTTCCCATGGCGCGCGCCCTCACGCATCACCGCCCGCCACCATTGCCGCCGGATGGAGCAGGGGCGGGGACGGGGACGGGACCCACGCGAGGCTGGCTAGGGTTTGGGCTTGCGGCGTCGCCGCGTATGCTACACAGCAGTACAGCAGAGCAGTGCGGCGCGCACGGGTGAGGACTGAGGAGGTGGGGTGGTGGTGGAGTGGAAATGGTGGGAGAGAGAGAGAGAGGCTGCGTGCGCGTGCGTGCGAGGACAAGGGATGATGGCCTGGCCGCTGCATTTATTGCGCAAGTCTGCTGACAGCGTAAATGATTTTAGCTTATCACTATAAATGATAAATAAAACCCTTATATATTTTCTTAGACAAAATCACAAATCTAAGAAAAACGTTTCTAATCTATCGGTTGAGGATGCCACAAGTGTCATCCGTCTTTGCCACGCGTCCTCGTGCATCCTCCACGTAGCAGGCGCCGAATCATCCAAGAGCCACCTTCATTTCCGGGAGAATATCTGGTGCTACCGACGCCCAAGTGCTACCGTGATACGAGCTTCTCGGCCGTTGGATTCTCAGATTGAATGGCTCCCAGAAAATCTGCAACATTTGAAAAATAGCCTTTTAAGAGTTCGAAAATTGAGCATAGATCCAGCAGATACAACAACTTTCATATGTCGTTCGATTTGAGGATCCGATGGCTCACGAGCCCGTATCACAGTAGCACCTGGGCCTCTGTAGCACCAGACATTCTCCTCTTCATTCCCTTTCCCTCATCTATCACAATCGGACTTGTTTTTTCTATTCACGTGCCATAAGCTTTTTGTCGTCGTGCGCAACCAGGGAATATCACCACGGCTACAAGTCGTCGTCGCTGTTGTGATGTTGCAAGTACTTCCGTGCATCACTGGTGTGCTCCCCTTTCTTCCCATTGTCCCTTCCACATCTAGTCAGCGGAGCTCACCATGCCACTACTACGAGGGACGACAGTTGTTCTGCAAGAACAACTACTGCACCTTGCGTCGATGTTGCGGGTTGACCCGTCATTCGCCGTGGACTGATGGAAGCCTCCCAACTAGTGCTGCAAGGCGGCACTCGCTGTTGGAAGGTCGGAGGGGGACATTTGGCGTGTTATTCATTGTTGCGATAGTGCGTAAATGATGTGTATTAGGAGCCCCTCGGTGTTTGCAAGGTCTTCCGCGCGATGACGACACACGACATTGCAAGGTGTGAGGGTCACCGACATGTTATCTATTGCTTTGTAGATGGTGTGACGGTGGTGCAATCGGGGGTCGCCTCGTGCCTTCGCCACTACGAGTGACGACGACTGCTGGCCAACAAGGGAAATCACTATTGTGGGGCATCATTGGGAGTTGGACGATAATGCTGAGTGGGTCGATGGCTATGTTGTAACGGTGTGTTGCGAGGGATGCTGATACTTGTGATAAGCATTGGGATTTCCCCGAAGAGGAAGGGTGATGTAGTAGTATTCCCCTCGGTTAAGAACCAAGGTTTAACGAAGACCTCTCAGGGGCATGTGCGAAGAACTCAACCTCTCAAGCCGATCGATCCGCTGCTCTCACGACCTAGCTCGATGAATAAGACACGACAGTTTACCTAGGTTCGGGCCACCTTGCGGTGTAATACCCTACTCCTGCTTTGTGGTGGATTAGCCTCGCGGGGGGCTGAGGATGAACTAGTACAAGTGGAAGAACAGCCTCAGGAGGCTTGTTCTTGTGATGAGCTCTCGGTGGTTCGATGAGCTGATCATCTGATGAGTCGATCCTTCTCTATGGTGGTGGCTAGGCTATATTTACAGTGGCCTTGGTCCTCTTCCTCCAAAACTTAGGCGGGAAGGGATCCCACAACTGCCAAATTTGAAAGGGAACAAGAAGTACATCTAATCCTGACGAAAGGTGGTCTTCGCCTGCAAAGCCTCTAAGCGTGATGTCGTGGTGGGCTCGGCGATGACATCCATCCCACCGTTCTGTCGGTCTTGGTCTCGTTGCACGCAAATGGCAACCTTTGGCTGATTCCCTGGGACTCCACACCTGCGCTTGCCTCCTTTGCACCAAAGAGGAAACCTGCCGCTCTGCGCCCGCTGGCGTGCGCCTGGCCTTGGTCGTCATGGCTGATGTCATTTCAGCCTCGTGAGGCTGGTTCTTGCATAGAAATCTCCACTCCGCTCAGGAGGTCACCTGAAGAGGCCGCTCCCTCGGGAGGTCTTGATGTCCCCCACCTCGCGAGGCTTGGCCCCTCGCAAGGGTCTCGTCTTGCCGTAGTCGAAGCTGGGCCATACCAGGCCATTGATGGAGCCATGTCGTGGGCCGCGAGCAAGCAAGTCTTGGTACCCTGGTTCCCAAAACACAAACAGAAGCCCCCGAGCCCAAGGCGCGCTCGCACTTGGCCTCGAGGCGAAGCCAAAGGACAAGTGCGGAACGCCGCGGGCCCCAATCGCCTGCGGACTGAGCCTACGCGTGGCGCTTGATTGGACGTGGGTGTCTCCGTTTCCCCATGCCGCCTCGGCAACTGGCGTGACCTGACAAAAAGGCCAACTCCCGCAGTCGAGCTTTCATTGCCTTCCCTTCGTCTTGCTCCATATCTCATCCATCTCCTGCCGAGGGCACCTACAAATCCACCAACTCCTCGCTCCCAAGCTCCTTGCCGATGGGGAAGAAGGCGAAGCTTGCCGGCGCGGCCGCGACCACCGCTCCTGTTGTCGAAGCAGCCCTCAGCCCATCAACCATCATCGAAGTCGAGCACCTCGCCGTTGTGCTCCTGCTGACGGCGGGCCAGGAGAATGATGGGGGAGCGACCGAGCTTCAGGTCGGCTCCACCGAGCAGGGAGCCTTGGTGGGCGCGTTCTTCCCTTTCTTCCTCCACAGCTTCTTCACGGGGCTCGCCCCGCCTTTCTCCAGGTTCTTCTTCACCATCCTTGACCACTACTAGGTCCATGCACTTCATCTTCAACCCAACTCCGTCCTCCTCCTGCCGGTCTTTGCTTTCTACTGCGAGGCCTTCGTGGGGGTGAAGCCCTCCATCGCGTTGTTCCGCCATTTCTTCTCCCTCCGGACGCATGGCTCAAGAGAGCGCTCCGGATGTGTCTCCTTCGTCGCGCTCAATGATAATAACGAGCTCATGAAGGCTGGGAAGAAGGTGGATGCCTTTCGGCGCAGGTGGATCTACCTGGACGCCCAGAGCCACCACGCTCTACTGGAGCTGCCGACTGGGCGGTCGTAGAAGCTGCCTCAGTGGTCTCACGAGAAGCTCACCAACCCACGGGCGACACCGGTCTTGAAGAAGATGAAGGAAGACATGGGCTCCGGGGCATTGACAGGGGCCATGATCGTCCACGAGTTCCTGGTGCAGCGCCTGGCCCCTCTCCAAGCTCACTCACGCCCCATGTGGGACCTCAAAGGCGCATAAGATGACCTCCGGCTGCGCCCTGGGAACCTGACAGACGAGGAGCTAGACAAGGTTATGCGGGTCTTGCTTGGGAAGGATCCAGGCTGCCTTCCGGCGGCCCACCTTTCGTTGTACCGCTGTGACGACGGGGCGGCGCTGGCCACCTCCATGCCGGACTTCAACGAGCGGGGGCTCATGCTGTCCGGGCCTCCCAACTCTCAAGTGGCGTTGTCCTCCGATGAGGACTCCGTCGAGGGCGAGGAGGAGGAGGAAGACTCAAAGGCGACCGAGGAAGGGATGGGGGAGATTTCTCTTCCGCAGCGGAGCGAGCTCCTCCGGGGTCTTCCTGACAATGACGACACCAAGGAAGGCTTGGTCGGGGGGTCCCCGCGTCCCGCTAGGGTCGTCACGAGGTCCGGGGGGACCCCACTACGAAGGCTGATCCGCAGGGGCCTGAAGGGAGGAACAACACCGACACCGTCTCAAGGCAGCACCCTCACCTTGTCGCCTGCTGATAACCCACAAGTATAGGGGATCAATTGTAGCCTCTTTCGATAAGTAAGAGTGTCGAACCCAACGAGGAGCTAAAGGTAGAAAAAATATTCCCTCAAGTTCTATCAACCACCGATACAACTCTACGCCCGCTTGACGTTCGCTTTACCTAGAACAAGTATGAAACTAGAAGTACTTTATAGGTGTTGTTGGATAGGTTTGCAAGATAATAAAGAGCACACAAATATAAAGTAGGGGCTATTTAGATAAAGAAGCAATAAAGTAAATATAGAGAGCGTGGAAAAGTGGTGATAGGAGTTGTGAAATTGTCCCTAAGCAATGACTACTTTACTAGACCGATAGCTAATATTATGTGGGAGAGGCATAAGCTAACATACTTTCTCTTCTTGGATCATATGCACTTATGATTGGAACTCTAGCAAGCATCCGCAACTACTAAAGATCATTAAGGTAAAACCCAACCATAGCATTAAAGCATCAAGTCCCCTTTATCCCATACGCCACAACCCCCCTACTCGGGTTTATGCTTCTGTCACTCAAGCAACCCACTATAAGCGAATCATGAACATATTGTAACAGCCTACAACGGGAATCCCTCACGCTTGCGCGACACGGAGGGCACAAATAGGACAACAACATAACCACAAGCAAATTAAACCAATCATAGCAATTCACCAATTACCGACAGGACAACGAAAATCTACTCAGACATCATAGGATGGCAACACATCATTGGATAATAATATGAAGCATAAAGCACCATGTTCAAGTAGAGGGTACAGCGGGTTGCGGGAGAGTGGACCACTGAATATAGATGGGGGAAGGTGATGGAGATGTTGGTGAAGATGGCGGAGGTGTTGGTGTAGATCGCAATGATGATGATGGCCCCCGGTGGCACTCCGGCGCCACCGAAAGATAGGGGGAGAGAGCCCCCCTTCTTCTTCTTCTTCTTCTTCTTCTTCTTCTTCTTCTTCCTTGACCTTCTTCCTAGATGGGAGAAGGGTTTCCCCTCTCGTCCATGGTCTCCATGGTGTGGGAGGGGCGAGAGCCCCTCCGAGATTGGATATATCTCTTTGTCTCTCTGTTTCTGCTTTCCCAGATTCTGCCCTTTCACCATTTCTTATATATTCGAAGATCCGTAACTCCGGTTGGATTGAAACCTTCTCCAAGATTTTTCTCCAAAAATTAGCTTTCTTGGGGCCAAATAAGAGCAGTAACCGCCTTACGGGGTGCCCATGAGGGTCAGGGGCGCGCCTGCCCCCCTGGGGTGCGCCCCCTGCCTCGTGGCCCCCTCAGGCACCGTCTCGCGTTGATTTTTCTTCCAGAAAATCATAAATATTCCAAAAAATATTCCCCATCCGTTTTTATCCCATTTGGACTCCGTTTGATATGGGATTTCTGCGAAACATAAAACATGCAACAAACAAGAACTGGCACTGGGCACTGAATCAATATGTTAGTCCAAAAATAATATAAAAAGTTGCCAAAAGTATATGAAAGTTATAGAATATTGGCATGTAACAATCAAAAATTATAGATACGACAGAGGCGTATCAGCATCCCCAAGCTTAATTCCTGCTCGTCCTTGAGTAGGTAAATGATAAAAAAGATAATTTTTAATGTGGAATGCTACCTAGCATAATCTTGATCATATATCTAATCATGGCATGAATATTAAGACACGAGTGATTCAAAGCAATAGTCTATCATTTGACATAAAAACGATAATACTTCAAGCGTACTAATAAAGCAATCATGTCTTTTCAAAACAACATGGCCAAAGAAAGCTATCCCTACAAAATCATATAGTCTGGCTATGCTCCATCTTCATCACACAAAGTATTTAAATCATGCACAAACCCGGTTCTAGCCGAGCAATTGTTTCATACTTTAGTATTCTCAAACTTTTTCAACTTTCACGCAATACATGAGCGTGAGCCATGGATATAGCACTATAGGTGGAATAGAATATGATGGTGGGGGTTATGTGGAGAAGACAAAAAGGAGAAAGTCCCACATCGACGCGGCTAATCAATGGGCTATGGAGATGCCCATCAATTGATGTCAATGTGAGGACTAGGGATTGCCATGCAATGGATGCACTAGAGCTATAAGTGTATGAAAGCTCAAACTGAAACTAAGTGGGTGTGCATCCAACTTGCTTGCTCATGAAGACCTAGGGCATTTGAGGAAGCCCATCGTTGGAATATACAAGCCAAGTTCTATAATGAAAATTCCCACTGGTATATGAAAGTGATAACTCAAGAGACTCTCTATATGAAGAACATGGTGCTACTCTGAAGCACAAGTGTGGTAAAAGAATAGTAACATTGCCCCCCTTTTTTTCTTTTTCTTTTTTTGGGCGGGCTTCTTTGCCCCCTTTTTTTATTTAGGCTTCTTTGGCCTCTCTCCTTTTTTTGGATGGGGCAATGCTCTAATAATGATGATCATCACACTTTTATTTACTTACAACTCGATATTACAACTTGATATTAGAAAAATATGACTCTATATGAATGCTTCCGGCGGTGTACCGGGATGTGCAATGATCTAGCGTAGTAATGACATCAAAAAACGGACAAGCCATGGAAACATCATGCTAGCTATCTTACGGTCATGCGAAGCAATATGACAATGAATGCTCAAGTCATGTACATGATGATGATGGAAGTTGCATGGCAATATATCTCGGAACGGCTATGGAAATGCCATGATAAGTAGGTATGGTGGCTGTTTTGAGGAAGATATAAGGAGGCTTATGTGTGATAGAGCGTATCGTATCACGGGGTTTGGATGCACCGGCGAAGTTTGCACCAACTCTTGAGGTGAGAAAGGGCAATGCACGGTACCGAAGAGGCTAGCAATGATGGAAGGGTGAGAGTGCGTATAATCCATGGACTCAACATTAGTCATAAAGAACTCACATACTTATTGCAAAAATTTATTAGCCATAGAAACAAAGTACTACACGCATGCTCCTAGGGGAAGGGTTGGTAGGAGTTAACCATCACGCGGTCCCGACCTCCACACAAAGGATGACAATCAATAAATACCCATGCTCCAACTTCGTTACATAACAGTTCACCATACGTGCATGCTTCGGGAATCACAAACCTCAACACAAGTATTTCTACTAATCCATAGTCACCCACTAGCATGACTCTAATATCACCACCTTTATATCGCAAAACTATTGCAAGGAATCAAACATATCATATTCAGCAATCTACAAGTTTATGTAGGATTTTATGACTAACCATGTGAATGACCAATTCCTGTCATCTCTCTAAATAGATATAAGTGAAGCAAGAGAGTTTAATTATTTCTACAAAATATATTCCCACGCTCTAACAAATATAGGTGAAGCAAAAGAGCATTCTACAAATGGCGGTTTTCTATGTGAAGAGAAACAGGCAATCCAAACTTCAAATGATATAAGTGAAGCACATGAAGCATTCTATAAAGCCATACTCAAAAGATATAAGTGAAGTGCAATGAGCATTCTTTAAATCAACCAAGGACTATCTCATACCATCATGGTGCATAAAATAAAAGTGAAAACTAAATGCAAAAGACGCTCCAAGACTTGGACATATCGCATGAACCAAACGAATCCAAAAACATACCGATACTTGTTGAAGAAAGAGGGGATGCCTTCCAGGGAATCCCCAAGCTTAGACGCTTGAGTCTCCTTGAATATTTACTTGGGGTGCCTTGGGCATCCCCAATCTTGAGCTCTTGCCTCTCCTCCTTTTCCTCATATCGAGACCTCCTCGATCAAACACTTCATCCACACAAAACTTCAACAGAAAACTCGGTAAGATCCGTTAGTATAATAAAACAAATCACTACTCTAAGTAATGTTGAAAACCAATTCATATTTTGTTTTTTCAATGTGTCTACTGTAATATAACTTGTCCATGGCTTAATCCACTGATAGAAATTGATAGTTTCATCGAAACAAGCAAACTATGCATCAAAAACAGAACAATCTGTAGCAATCTAAACATTCACCATACTTATGGTACCCCAAAATTCTGCCACAATTATTAAAAATAAACAATTTATATATAAAGACAGTGAAAAAAGAATCAGAACCTTTTGACATTCTAGTAAAAAATGTAAAATCGCACACTACAGCCAAAGTTTCTGTCCTGCACCGCACAAACCAACAAGCATTGTAAACATCCTAAAGGCAAACCTTAGCACATTATTTTTATAATACAATGGAATTGTACAAGGGGATAATTATTTTTGATGAAAATTTTCTGTAATCAAGATTCACAAAGTTTCCGTGAGCATGAACAAAGTTCAAGGAGCTCTCCCACTTCAACAATGCTTGTCTTTCTCACTTTCACTTTCCTTTTTGAAAAGTTTTGGGTTCCCCTCTTTATTTTATTTTGTTTTTAGACTATATAAAAGCACTAAACAGAAATAAATGACTCTCTAAAACTTTTGGGTTGTCTCCCTGGCAGCGCTTTCTTTAAAGCCATTAAGCTAGGCATATAGTGCTCAAGTAATGGGTCCACCCGGATCCCAAGGTGTATCAAAGCCAATTTTAATTAACAATGATTTATAATTTAGTAGTGAGCACAAAGTAACATATATCAAGCAACAACGAAGTCTAACTCTCTTCCTATGCATCGGCATGTCATAAAAGAACAATTCATGCACACATAGTAAAGGCCAATGCATAGTATAAGCAGTTTCTTGCAATTTTATCATGTTTGAAACATAGAGAGGCGGAGATATAGTTCCTCTCTCATAATAATTGGAAGTAGGAGCAGCAAGCACATGCATATTATATCTATTAAAATCATCATGTGTAGTAGTAAAACACAACCCATCAATATAATCCTTAATAAGCACAAACTTCTCCGATATAGTGTAGTTGGGAGAATTCAAAAAGATAATAGGACTATCATGCGTGGGTGCAATAGCAACAATTTCATGTTTAACATAAGGAACTATAGCAAGTTAATCTCCATAAGCATAATTCATATTGGCATCTTGGCCACTAGCATAGCAAGCATCATCAAAAAGGGGTATTTCAAGAGAATCAACGGGATCATAACAATCATCATAGCAATCATCCTTTGGTAAGCACGAAGGGAAATTAAACAATATATGAGTTGAAGAGTTACTCCCATTAGAAGGTGGGCATGGGTAGCTAATCCGCTCTTCCTCCTTTTGTTCTTCACTCTCCTCATCATCTTTTTCATCCAATGAGCTCACAATTTCATCAATTTCTTCTTCCATAGACTCCTGCAAAATATTAGTATCTTCTTGGACAGCGGAGGAGTCCTCAATTTATGGTTTAACATAGGCATTAGAAGCATAATTATCATAACAATATTTAAGTATGGCAAAATTTTCAGATTTGTAAAGAGTAGCATCATACGTTTCAATCAAAGAAGCAATTTCATAAGCACCCTTAAAAGCAACAAATTCTTCAATTTGTTGAACATCATAGTAATTATAAACACCCTTAGCATACGAAGATATGATTCCATCATCACTAAACTCACATTGGTAGGGAAGGTGTTTCTTAGGGTTTTCAGAATAACTAGTAATATCATATACTTCACATAAATTCCAAGCATAGCATTGCAAATGATGAATTTGATCCAGTAAAAGTTTCCCTTTTCAGATATACGGTGTCGCACATAACAAGCATGCTCATCTAAAGATTTTCCCTCAACTAAGATAGTTGGGGTTTCAGCACGAGCACAAAGGGATCGAAGATGATCCAAGTAAAAAGCTTCAGGAGTGTGATAGATTTTGAGGGTTCTTCAACCATTGGTGTAGTAGGTACACCTAATTTTTTTTGGTATATTGTGTTTCCTACCCATAAGTAAAGATACAAAACAACTAAGAACAGAAAATAAAAATTACTTAGTGATAAAGCAAACAAGCACACACGAGAATATTCACCCCACACTATGACTCCCCGGCAACGGCGCCAGAAAAAGGTCTTGATAACCCACAAGTATAGGGGATCAATTGTAGCCTCTTTTGATAAGTAAGAGTGTCGAACCCAATGAGGAGCTAAAGGTAGAACAAATATTCCTTCAAGTTCTATCGACCACCGATACAACTCTATGCCCGCTTAACGTTCGCTTTACCTAGAACAAGTATGAAACTAGAAGTACTTTGTAGGTGTTGTTGGATAGGTTTGCAAGATAATAAAGAGAATGTAAATATAAAGTAGGGGTTGTTTAGATAAAGAAGCAATAAAGTAAATATAGCGAGTGTGGAAAAGTGGTGGTAGGAGTTGTGAAATTGTCCCTAAGCAATTGACTACTTTACTAGACCGATAGCAAATATTATGTGGGAGAGGCATAAGCTAACATACTTTCTATTCTTTGATCATATGCACTTATGATTGGAACTCTAGCAAGCATCCGCAACTACTAAAGATCATTAAGGTTAAACCCAACCATAGCATTAAAGCATCAAGTCCCCTTTATTCCATACGCCACAACCCCCTTACTCGGGTTTATGCTTCTATCACTCAAGCAACCCACTATAAGCGAATCATGAACATATTGCAACACCCTACAGCAGGAAATCCCTCACGCTTGCGCGACACGGAGGGCACAATAGGACAACAACATAACCACAAGCAAATTAAACCAATCATAGCAATTCACCAATTACCGATAGGACAACGAAAATCTACTCAGACATCATAGGATGGCAACGCGTCATTGGATAATAATATGAAGCATAAAGCACCATGTTCAAGTAGAGGGTACATCGGGTTGCAGGAGAGTGGAACGCTGAATAGAGATGGAGGAAGGTGATGGAGATGTTGGTGAAGATGGTGGAGGTGTTGGTGTAGATCGCGGTGATAATGATGGCCCCCGGTGGCACTCCGGCGCCACCGGAAGCAAGAGGGAGAGAGCCCCCTTCTTCTTCTTCCTTGGCCTTCTCCCTAGATGGGAGAAGGGTTTCCCCTGTGGTCCATGGTCTCCATGGCATGTGAGGGGCGAGAGCCCCTCTGAGATTGGATCTATCTCTCTGTCTCTCTCTGTTTCTGCATTCCCAAATTCTGCCCTTTCACCATTTCTTATATATCAGGAGATCCATAACTCCGATTGGATTGCAACCTTTGGCAAGATTTTTCTCCAAAAATTAGCTTTCTTGCGGACAAAGAAGAGCAGTAACCGCCTTACGTGGTGCCCACGAGGGTCAGGGGCACGCCTGCCCCCTTGGGGCGCACCCCCTGCCTCGTGCCCCCCTCGGGCACCGTCTCGCATTGATTTTTCTTCTAGAAAATCATAAATATTCCAAAAATATTCTCCGTTCGTTTCTATCCCGTTTGGACTCTATTTGATATGGGGTTTCTGTGAAACATAAAACGTGCAACAAACAGGAACTGGCACTGGGCACTGGATCAATATGTTAGTCCAAAAATATTATAAAAAGTTGCCAAAAGTATA